>NC_138968.1:30610000-30857500 GCF_055761805.1 Camellia sinensis
CTAGGTCAAAGAAAGGTATAGCAGTCTCACAACGTAAATACGTTCTAGACTTACTAAATGAAACAGGGATGCTAGGATGCAAGCCGGCAGAAACTCCTATGGACACAACTATCAAACTGGAAGAAAGTGACGGTAGTGCACCAAGTGATAAAGGGAGATATCAACGTCTTGTGGGAAAACTCATTTATCTTTCTCATACAAGGCCAGACATCGGCTTCTCTGTTAGTGTGGTCAGTCAATTCATGAATAATCCAACCGAAAAACACATGACTGCTGTGACCAGAATATTGAGGTACCTAAAAATGACACCAGGAAAGGGTCTCTTCTTCCAAAGAACAACAAATAGAAAAATTGAGATTTTTTCAGATGCAGATTGGGCAGGTTCAGTGACTGATCGAAGATCAACCTCTGGCTATTGTTCATTTGTTTGGGGGAACGCGGTTACATGGCGAAGCAAGAAACAGTCAGTGGTAGCCCGTAGTAGTGCTGAGGCAGAATTTCGTGCTATGGCCCTAGGTATCTGTGAGGGAATCTGGTTGAACAGACTGTTAGAAGAATTACGGGTTCCATCTGAGCATCCCATGGTTTTATACTGCGACAACCAAGCCGCCATCAGTATCGCTAAGAATCCGGTTCATCATGATCGAACTAAACACGTGGAGATAGATCGACACTTTATCAAGGAAAAGATTGAAGAAGGAGTTTTTCAAGTCAGCTACACTCCAACAAAGAGCCAAAAGGCTGACATTCTCACAAAAGCTCTTGCTCGAGTTAGCTTTGAAGATCTGACGGACAAATTGGGAATGATTAACATCTACAACGTCGCTTGAGGGGGAGTGTTTGAAATCAAGCTTCTTTTCATTATTAATAATATATAATATATATAATGTATATATTATATTTGTGTGTCATTAGTAGTCATCAGATGCCTTAGATAGTGCAATTTGCTTTAGTTAGTGCCATTTCCTTTCGGCTACTTTTAGTTTTATATGTTGTGCCTTTAATTATGATTGTTGCCTTTCATTATGTTGTCTAGTAGCTTTTTATTATATTGTCTTGCAAATGTTGTATAATCACTCCTATAAAATGGAGTCTCCCCGTAAGGATTAAAACAATTGAAAACAAAGAGCCTGTTTGCTCTGTCAATTATTCTCTCCAATTATTCTCTCCATATTTAATTTTTTCATTTTCTTCACACAAAATCTTTGTTCCATTCAGTTGGTTTTTCCGCCCTAAATTATGTTCTCCAACGTAATTAATTAATTACTTTGTTTTATGTAACTGGTGTGATACAGAGAATTTGAGACAACCAAACACAAATCTAAACAAAGGATCTTATCTTTTATTTAAAATAAATAAATAAATAAACGTTGTTTGGAATAATTTAAAGAAGTATATTTATTTAATTTTTTTATAAAAAGATATGCAAAGTGATAAAAAGGTGATGTAACCACAATAAGAAGTGATGTGACCCAAATAAGATAAAAAAATTATCTAAAGTAGATCACCCCAAATAATTTGCATAATGTTAGGCTTCATAACGAAATATCAAGAAAAGTTTTATGAAATTTTTAAAAATAATCTAGTATGGTAGGTAACAAAACAAGAAAACAGCTTACCTTAATGTAAGTATATTTTAATTTTGAAATCTTAATTTGCAAATAGTATAAACTTAGTTTTGTGTAGTGTTCTATGATTGATATGTTATAAATTAGTGTATGTGATTGTATAACATACAATAAAATACTACAAACCAATTTAATGGTGGAGAATTTTCATGAAACTTTTCATGTTATTTTTTTATGAAACGTACCGTTACTTTTAAAATAAAAGGCAAAATTTATTTTACCCCTTTGTCGTTTAAAGTCAGAGCACTTTACCCCACTTTGGTTCAAATATAGCTAGAAAGATTTCATATGAAATGACTATAACATCACTAAACTCGTTAACACCGTTAATTATAGATGTAAAATAACTATAATATCTCAAAATCCTATATTTTTTTTGTTATTTTCTATCTCATCTCTCATACACATAATTTGTAATGTTTAATATTAATTCAATTAAATCATAATTAATTATAAATTCTTAATTATGTAATGTAATGTAATTTTTGTTTTTTATTTTAATTATATTTTAGATTACAATTAATCCTAAATATTTAACTATTTATTGTAATTACTAACTTTTTAATCTAATTATATTTTAGATCACAACTAATCATAAATTCTTAATTATTTATTATAATTCCTAACATGTTAATCAAATCTTAATTTAATTATATTTTAGATCAATTCTTAATTATTATTTATTTTATTTTTTTATTTAATATTATTTTAAGTCAATTCTTAATTATATTTTAATTAACATATAAATCAAATTTTAAATTTGGAGAAAATAAGATAAAACTGTCTTTTTGTTGTTGATTTCACTCTAATTTAAAAAAAAAATAAAATAAACAAACAAACAAACTCATTCTAAAAAATTGTGTGCGTAATACACCTGCACCTTCCGTTATTTTGAATAGAAAAACTAATGGTACTTTAGTCTAAAACCATTTGAGAGTTTTCTGACTATGGGGTAAAGTGCTCCAGCCTCAATTCACAAAGAGGTAAATGAATTTCATCCTAAAATATAAATGTATGGTAAAGTAGTTTGTGATAAAATTAAAAATTAAGTGTGAAAGACTGAAAAGTCCTATTAGCAGGATTGGTGCACTGATAAGTCATCTTGACTTTTGGTACATCAAAAAATCCTATTTACTTTTAATTATTACTACAAAATTCAATTTTTTGTAGTTGCATTTTTGTAAAAAAAAGGGTCACTAATTGTTTGTTTTTAGCAACAGTTTGAAAATTTTGTCACAGAAAAAAGTTATTAATTTTCATTTTTAGCGATAGATTTAGAAAATCGCCGCATAAAAATGTCACTAACTGTTGTTTTTTAGTGATAGATTTACAACAAAAAAAAAGCAACTAACTCTAAACTTTTAGCGACATTTTTAGAAAAGAGTCATTAATTATTAATTTTAAGTCTTTTTAATCTATATAAACGTTTATGCAACTTAATGGTACACATGTCCTTATAACAAAATTTGTAAATGACTGAGAAGTCCTATTAGGGAGATTGCAACACAAGTAAGGCATCTTGACTTTTTGGTGCATCAAAAAGTTCTATCCATGTTTAATTGTTATTACAAAATTCAATTTTTTTTTAAAAAAATTTAGCAACGTTTTCACAAGAAAGTGTCACTAATTGTTAGTTTTTAACGATAATTGAAAATTTCGTCATAAAAAATATTAATAATTATCATTTTTTAGCGACAAATTCATAAAATTATCACAAAAGATCTCGTTAGCAACAATTCTGACAGAACCAATTTTTAGCCATAAATTGATAAGACTTTTTGTTCCATACAAATAGTTGTAAGACATAATGGTTACATGTATCCTTATAACGTGACCTACCAGTAATTACCCCTGGCAATAATTATGGAACTATGATGGGCTTGGATTAGATGGCATCATAAATATAAAAAAAATGTAGATAAATTATAAATATGAGAAATGGTAGAAATTTTAAAAATTCTATTAAAATTTTTATCAAATATCTCATGGGACTCACACCACACCCTTGGTAGAATTTTTGATAAAATTTTTAGAGCGGCAATGCTAGAGGGCCACAAAAACAGTGGCTCAAATGGCTCAAAACTGTTAAAACGACGTCGTTTTGGGTGCAAAACAACGCAAAACGACGTCGTTTTGACAGTTTTGAGCTATTTGAGCTACTTATTTTGTGGCCCTCAAACATTTTCCTTTTTAGAGTATCTAGCATTTTTATATAAATACACTTCTCTTGAGTTTGTTTAAAATATAAATTTTTCCTTATAATTTTAAAAATTACATTTTACCCTTTGAAGTTTTCTATTTCATAACAAATAGCCCTTTTTATTAATAAATTATCAAGTTAATTAACAATTTTTAATAATATCATAAATTTATTTCAATTAATACTTCAAGTAATTTTATTATATATGTGAGCAGTTAAGAATTTCATTTTTTTTAACTAATTTCATTAAATAAAAAATTCTAACATAGGATATTTATAATTTTTCAAACCACATAAGATAATTTGTATTTTAGACAAATATCAAGAGATGTATTTATAATTTGGTTTGGGATGTTCTAAATAAGTGCATTTTTTAACTTTTTATAAAAAAAAATGTGTAAAAAAATAGAGAATAGATATTGATTGATGTGATCTAAAAAAGATAAAAAAAATGAATTAAAATAGATTATGCCAAACAAGGAGTTCAAACAATTTTCATATGAAGTGTTGTTTTGTGATATTCCCAATTATGAGTGCGGAAAGAGTATAAGAATAAAATACTTTCTATCTAAATAAATTTATTTACCGTTAATTATTCAGAAGTTTGGAGTCTCCCAAGAACTAATCTTACAACTGACAGAGTAAACCTCCTATACTCATCCAATTCTTCGAATTAAACATCATAGCCAAGCCAACCTAGAATCAACAGAACATAGCTACATTTTAAAAACTCATGTTAGCAAGTATCTTTTGGATTAGTTTCTTGGAACCAATTAGTTGGGATTGAAAAATTTTACTATGATACTTTTTTCAATTACCTTTACTTTAATGGTGTTTGTGTCAGTGTTTTACATTAGATTTCATCAATAAAATTTCTTTTTTACTCATTAAAAAAAATTAAAAAAAACAAAACAAAACAAAACAAGTGTCTTTGAATATAACAAAAAGATAAAAAGAAAATATTAAAAATATAAGACACTTTTCTTTCATTTTAAAATATTTTTCATTGATTTTCAAACTCTTTTATTTTTTTTTTTACATATTTTCAATAAACTTTTCACTTTAATCCTATATTAAACAATGCTCTAGGGCTTTATTTATTTGGACAGACTAGATTAGATTGGATTAGCATTCCTATGACTAATAGTCATAAGACTACGAATTTTTTGGGTTGTGTATTGTATCCTATGTTTGGATTGAGTTAGGATTATAACGAGAGATTAATAAAATATTATTCAATCTGATGTTCGTTTAAGGGGATTGGAATGGATAGGACATGAGATATCCAATATATTGACCATAATACCTCTATTATGGTCCTTTTATAAGTTAGTCCAGATTTTGACTTAGTCTCCCAATTTATATCATATCATTTATGTGGGATTGAATAGTCCATCATATGTGAGATAGCATATCCAAATAGATTGTTAGTCCGTACTTCAATTTTTTAACCAAATATCAAATTAATAATTTTATTGAATTACTAGTCCAATTCCAAGCACATATCTATTTAAATAAACATGTCCTAAATGTCCTCAAAGCATCTCCATCTACAAAACCAACATTGTAATAGACTTCGGTCTTGAGTTGGCTCGACAATTTTCCCACCCCCACTCAAATTAATTACACAGTAAAAGGAACTTGATTATGGTGCGCGTGATGATTTGGTCAGTTTGTTTTTTTAACACTCATACCTGCACCGCTAATCTCTTTTCAAAGTATTCAATTTCTTTGTCATGATTTTTAGACAATAATTTATATATATATATATATATGTATAATGAAATCTTTCCATTACAAGTATGAAACGGAGAAAATCAAAATCCACATGACATAATACTAAAATATATAATATAATCTTTAAGTGAAAATTAAAATGAAATGATGTTTAAAATTGTGGAGAAGTGATTTGGAAATACTCTTCAGATCCTGGGAGACGCTAGTGATCCTCAGCTAGTCACTTAAAAAGATACAAACACTCCGGTCGGGAATGCCGGAATTAGCACTCCGACGAACAAGTCAGTTCAGACACTCAAGATAGCTTGTTTACTAAGTTAAATAAAGTGATTCTTACATACCTTTCCTAATCCATTGTTCCTGTATTTATACCTGTTCCTTTTGATCCTCAGGGCCAGGGCCTACTTTTTAATCATTGTCATTTCTATTATTCAGCTCTAAGGATCTACACTTATTCGGCATATGTATTGTATTCGGCTTCCCATTCTTCTAGGACACAGCCGATTAAAAGCAGTCTTCTAAGGTACACACCTTCTGATCTTGCCATTTATTCGGCTCCCACAATTGCCTCCCGAACTCCCCGTTAACGATAGTTAATCGGCGTGTTTGGTCTTGAATTGGAAAAGTCGAAATAGGTCAGGCGGTTTCGCGTGCCCCAACACATGTCAGGACGCGCACACCTTTTTGGTCATCATTACACTTTCCCGCCTCATTCGTGCGTCTCGCATTTATTGTGATTTGAAATTTCAGTCCTTTCGAGTGCACATTTCGTCGAGTATTCGAGACTCTTGGACCGCCAGCAGGCAACCATTCTCTGACTCACGTTTTCTGCATCTTTTCTCCGTCTATCCTTGCTCCGTCTACTCGTAAGTTTTCTTCTCTCTTCTTTGCAACCCTATTTTCTGTTTGTCATTTTGATTTCGGCAGAACCTTGAATCCCCGCGAAAATGGCTAAACACTTGAAAAACCTCCTTTTTGAGGGTCGTATTTCCGGATCTCGGCGACACTTTTCCACCCCCGACGATGTCCACTTATCTCTTATAACAGACAGTACTCTTGATATGGAGAGGGAGGATCCAAATACGATCGTCTTTCCTCTCTTATCCATAGCGGAGGGCGGAGTCCGTTTTCCCCAACATCCATTGCTTAGGGCCGTCCTTCGCTATTGGAGTCTGATTCCTTCTCAACCCAACGTAAATTTCTTTCGAATCATCATAGGGGTGATAGAGTTGAACCGATGCCTTAGGATCAACCTTGGCATTCCGGCGATTCGGCACTACTACGTTTTGGCCAAATCTTCCGGTCGGCAGGGGCGATACTTTCTCAAGGCCAAGGACACTGACCATCACTTGATAACCATGCTTGCCAGTTCTGGTAAGAGAGTTGACGACGTAATGGTCAATGTCCGAGGTAATTGGGAGTTCGGTAAAGGCGAAGACTGCCTAGACCATATTCCCAGACGGAAGGGCGATCCAGGTTGCCATGCAACGCCTCGTGTTTGTCGATTTGCCTTTTATTCGGCTTTTTTTTTCTTTAATCACCCCTTGTTCTTTGCAGGCAACAGATTGAAGAAGATTCTTCCCTCAACCGGCGACGCAGTCCTTGATGAAATTAAGTCTACACTCAGATACTTCGGTCGTCCAAACATATAAAAGCAAGGGAGAGCTGCTCACATACTACTCCGATACAAACCTACTTATACTACATTCTCAACCGCGGACGGCATTCCAATTCCATCCGGCGATCAACACCTTTCGGCTCTTCTCTTTCCCAGCTTCAAAAGCCTTCGGCAAATTGGCCTCGAAGATTCGGATTCGGGGGAAGACGCGGAGCCGGTGGTAGAGGTAGTTGCTGAACTAACCAGAGAGGTCGCTGAGGAGGCCGAAAAGGTCGAGGAGGCTATACGCTTAGCGTTCGAGGCTGCCGGACTTAACCAGCCTTCACCGTCCACTTCGGGTCGGGCAGAGTTCTCTTCTGGAGATATTTTTGCGAATTTGGGAGACCTACCCGGTGATTTTTCCGAAGGTATGGTTGGGGAAAGCCTTACGCAGATGGCGCGAAAGAAAAATGTTGAGTGAATGTGTAGACGTCCCCGAACACCCCAGGAGGGACGAGTCCCCCGTTCCGTTCGATATTGGGCTCACTACAGTTCGGACTCTCAAATTGTCACGTTTCTAAATCTGAACCAAAGAGTTCAAATCCGGCAAATCGTTTTGAGAAAACAGATTTTGAAATAAGTGCCAAGCATGGACTGCTTTGCCAGGTATAGAGTCACCACCTAAATATTTTATTTTAGAGAAATTTAGGAAACCCTGACTCGTTTGCCTAAGGCCACGTGTCCGTCATCCCCAAAGTTGCCTCGGCTCGGGAACTTGGGTACGATTGGGGAACGTCACTTCGTGAGCACCCCCGCTTGCCCGATCAAAGATCGGCCTCTACTAACCATGATATCTATTTTTGAAAACATTATGCGTTCTTATTCCGGTTATTAGCCTAGATTTACTATGTGATGCGCACAGCATACAAGTATAGACTGGATCGCCTGAATTGGAACAAAACATTTCATGTTTGTTTGTTTGAAAATGGTTTGACGGTGCGACTCGCAAGTAGGCTAAGACGTGGATTTGCCACCCTCAGGTGGGCTTAGAAAACATGATTTTGCCACTATCTAGTGGGCTTAAAACACACATTTGATGAATTGTTCCAATCCAAATAACCCAACCTTCACCCACAGGCATTCAAGCAGTTATATCACATAAGCAATTAGCCTCATGGTAAGCATGCTATCATGGCAGTCACCCACACGCATGCAAGGATGCTAAAGTATAAAACTTACCGAGTACTCCAAGCCAAAACAGAAGTTAGGTTAGAAATCCATGCATGATCCTAACTATACAGAAATGCCTAATGCAACACATGCAAAAATGCAACTATAGCAGGCTCGACTATTCTAAACATGGCATATGAAATGCTACAGCTAACATATATTCAACTTGGAATTGAAAATGCAATGCAGTTAGTATGATGCGCCGAGCCCGGTGCATGCAAAACAGATGAATGAATGCAAGCATGCTATCATACTATATGCTAATTGAAATATGCCCTAATCTAACCATCATAAGCTGGTAAATAAAAGGGAGAAAGACGTGGGGTTGGAAGACATACATCACACACACGCACACTTATTACAACATTGCCCTCGCGCAGAGGGTCCGAATAAAATAATATACAGTCCCAAATAAATAGTACAGTCCAAATAAATAATACAGTCCAAATATGTACAAAAATCCTAATTAATTACCAAATTAACTAAGAAAACAATAAACTGGCATGCAAGCCAGGGACTGCCTTGACTCTTCTTCAGATGATGAATAATGCATATCCGGATTGCCTTTGCACGGAAATCCACTGTGATGCCCCAATTAGCCTCTGTTTTGTAATAATTTTTTGGAAAGCGCGTCAAGCCCCGGAAGACTGCTGATTCTTGATTTGCTGCAACAGAGAGCAGGAAGGGGACATGGCAATGTATTTTCACAAATGCATGCATGCTTCGATCCTCGTGCCACTCGTCACGCATCTCGATGCATGATGGCCGAGGAGTCGAATTGCACAACTCAATATGAAATGAATGCAATATAAACACAACAAAACCTAAACTCCATCATGGATAATCCGGAGTGTCGGTGACTGAGAATTGAGACACGTTCCGTCACTCGAAGTACGAAACGTCCCTCGTTTCCCGTGCTTGGGCTAACTCCTATCCCAAGCACAATGCAATATGCATGACATGCATGAATGCAACTAATATACAACCTAGCATGCACAATGCTATGAAATGGCATACACAATGCACGATGTAACAAGGCATATGCAATGCTCTAACATACAGCCTAGCATACGTAATGCTATAAAATGAAATGGCATGCTCAATGCACAATGGACTTACACCAACATAAGTGGACCTCAGCCATACTCACATTAGTAGCCATGAGATGAAAGTGAGATACTCGGAATGTGTGCACACATGCACGCAAATCGAGGACCGATCCTAAGGCACAAATGCCACTCTAACAAGGCATGGCAAGGCACGAAATATGGCATACAAACATGCAAGTTTCAGCACTGAAATGTGATGCAAAATGATCCCGAAACATGGAAACATGGCACCCGATGCATCAATGAGACTCGAAACATGAAATTAGGTACATGGAATGACCTATGACTATGCAAAGCATGCATTATTTGAACACGAAGTGTGAAGACAGAATCAAGAAAGTCCCAAAACAAGCATATTTACAGTTTTAAGTAAGGCCAAAAGGTGAACACAAATAGGGCTAAGTTAACATGCAAAAATGGTCCCAAAAGAGAGATAATGAAGCAAGTAGCAGCTTCTGGCCCTAAATGGCCAAGAGACCTTCAACAAAGTTGAAGAGGGGCTCAAAATGAAGCACTTTACAGTTTACAACAAGCCATGAAAACAAACATAAGTATGGCTAAACTATTGTGCAAGAAATGGGCCAAAAGGGAGACAAAGAAGCAAGTGATGGTTTCTGGCCTCAAACAGAGGAGGGCCCTTCAACAAAGTTGAAGACGGGCCCAAAATATGGTGTTTTACAGTTAGTGACCAAACCCAAAACAGTGCACATGCAAGCTTAAAATACTATGCAAAATAAGGCCTAAAAAGAGGTTTAAACACAAAGAGAAAAAAGGAAACTTCAAACAGAAAAGGTCCCTTGATCAAATATGAAGAGGGAGTCAAAATAAGGCTATTTACAGTTTGGACCAAAGCCCAAAAATACAATCACAAGGGGCTAACAAAACATGCAAAAATAAGGCCAAAAGAGGGATAAAGAGGCAAGTGACAAAAGGAAGCCTCAAAAAGTGAAGAGCCCTTCAATAATGTTGAAGAAGGGCTCAAAATAAGCCACTTTACAGTTTATAACCAAGCTCAAAACAGTTTACAAATGGGCCTAAAATACTATGCAAGAAAGAGACATACAAGAGAGGTAAAGAAGCAAGTGTAAAAAGGAAGCCTCAAACAGGGAGAGGCCCTCAAACAAACATGAAAATGAGCTCAAAATAATGCTATTTTCAGTTAGGGTCGGAGCCCAAATATGCAAGCAAGAGGAGCTAATATATTGAGCAAAAATAGGGCCAAAGAGAGGGATAGAAGACTTACCCTTGTAGCCTATGTCTTCAACAAATCTTGGACCAAGTTTGGGAGCCCTTGACCTCTGGAAATGGCCTTGAAGCTGTTAGAATGGAGGGTGGAGGCCTTGTGCTAAGGGGTGTAGGGTAAATGGTGTAGGACTTGAGAGGTTTTGGTGCTTGGAAGAGAAGGAGATGGAGGATCAATGCAAGAGCCTCAAAGCAATTTTTGTAACCCCTCAGATGGGAGCTGGAGGTGCTGTTATATAGGCAAAAGAGGGGGGAAAAAAGGGGGGGAATGGAATTCAAGTTTCCCCCCAAAAGTTGGCCCCCCCGGATACACAATCTGGGGGGAAACAAAATACATATTTGTAGTGTACCTGGAGAGAGGATCATGGCCGGCCGGTTTCTTAGGGTTTAGGTGGCCGGTCGGCCAAGGGTCAAAAGGGTCAATGAAGATTAATGGTCGGCCATGCCAAAAAGAGGGCCTCTCATGTGTGCACAACACAACCATGTGGTCAAAAACTGGAGAGAATGAACCAGGAGAGAGAAAAGGCCACTTTTAGGAGGGGTTCAAAAGGGTCACACACAATTATTGGCCGGCCATATGATATTGGTGGCCTCCCAGGTGTGTACAACACAAATATGTGGTTTAGGGCTGGAAAAAGTGGCCTTAGGGTGGTCAACATTGGCTTTCAAGTGAGAAAAACGGGCGACGGAGGGCGATGGAGGAATAAAACTGGTTGTCAGAACAATTACTGACCTCCCACCCTTCTACGACCTTCTTAACAATGAAACAGAGGTCCCTGCCAAAAATGAACCCAAACCGATGCAAAATGAAGGTTCGGGGGCCGAAACGCGCAGCTCGAGGCCCCGAAAACTGACTGTTAGGCATCGGAAATGGTGTTCCACCATGAAGTTGGTTTTTCGGACCGCAGTGTCCCTCAAAAGGGAGTAAATAAGATGCATGCCAAAAACCGGAGCAAACGGAGGTGGTTAAGCGGTCCCGAACCGAGGCACAGGGCCAACGGCTCTGAAAAACCGGAAACCGGACTCAAACGAGCAAAATGGCCTACGACCACGAAACGTAGCCTACGGCCACTGAGAGATGATCTACGAGACCTCTCCCTCCCTTTGGGAAGAGAAAACAGAGCCTGGTTCGCAAACCGAGGCAAAGCATGAAAGAGTTCGGAAGTCCGGAGGCAAGACTTGCAACCGAGACTCTGAAACCTCTGAACGAACACAATATGCAACATCACCAAGAGCTCAATCGGTAACGTCTGAGTCTTAAGGTCGGTCAAAAATGGGGTGTCTACAGTTGCCCCTCTTTGACAGACTCGAAAGTCATAAGTGACGGGAGTGAATGTCAAAGCCTGGAGACGACCCATTTTTTGACAAGGCCGAAGACTTAGACAAACAGGCAAGATAACAAAGATGTGCCCGCAGGCATGCCCGCAGGCATGGGGCAAGATGCAAAATGATATGCAGAAAGATTTTGATAATTGGACTTATACGCTACGCGAAGCCGGTTTGAAAATTAGACTTATACGCTACGCGAATCCGGTTTTGAAAGTTGGACTTATACGCTACGCGAAGCCGGTTTGAAAATTGGACTTATATGCTACGCGAAGCTGGTTTGATAATTGGACTTATACGCTACGCGAAGCCGGTTTGATAATTGGACTTATACGCTACGCAAAGCCGGTTTGATAATTGGACTTATACGCTACGCGAAGCCGGTTTGATAATTGAGGATCCATGCAATGCACTGTAATAAAGTGGCTAAAATGCAATGTAATAGCTAAGAGGTAAAGGTACCTTATAGGGGCAATTGGCAATGACTTACCTCATGCTGCTGGGGATCTTTCACTTCTTCTTGGTTGAACTGCAGGTACTACTTTTCTCCCTGACTATGGTTGCAGCTTTCCCTATTCTCCAACAGGGTGACAGACTAGGTTGGGTCAATATCCAGAATTGAGGCGCATACACATGCTATCTCAATCTATGGGCCTGCCATACTAATTTCAAGCCGAGGATATACCTCTGGGTATTTAAACCAGACTTTAGTCTCGGAAATCCTGAACCTTTGTGTTCTAGGCATGAGCTATTCGAACTCTAGTTTCCACCGTCTCAGTTGGTCTCCTAGGAACTCACCGCAAACATAAGCAGGTGGCTATACCAGACCACGGGAAGTCGTTCGGGCACGACAAACACCAAAGGAATTACACCTTTAAAGGATTTAAGGTCTCCTAGACCGGAAAGTGCACGAGACGGTGCGAAGAAATGCAAGTAAAATGCAAGTACGATGTGCAAAACAGCGTGAATGATGATGCAGGATTTAAGGTCTCCTTAGACCGAACGATAAAACAGATATGGTGCAATGGATGTAATAGATAATAGATGCGATGCAACAGAGAGTACAATAGATGTAAAATGGTGACATACTCCAACCACGTTGGACTCGTGAGTGGAGGAAGAATAAAGAAAATTAATCAGGAGCGCGCTCCATGCATCCTAAGATAAATTCCAGACACGCTGAAATCATGTGAGGAAGGGGACAAAGAGAGAAACATAGGGACTTATCCCAGTGTTTCGGAATGGTATAAGCATTGGAACATATTCCGAACGCTTTTAACCGAAGGGGGAGAAACATAGGGACGTATCCCGGTGTTTCAGAATGGTGTGAGCATTGGAACGTAATCCGAACACTTTTAACCGAAGAGGGAAAAACCTAGGGACATATCCCGATGTTTCGGAATGGTGTGAGCATTGGAACGTATTCCGAACGCTTTTAACCGAAGAGGGAGAAACATAGGGACGTATCCCGGTGTTTCAAAATGGCGTGAGTATTGGAACGTATTCTAAACACTTTTAACCAAACAGGGAGAAACATAGGGACGCATCCCGGTGTTTCAGAATGGCGTGAGTATTGGAATGTATTCCGAACACTTTTAACCGAAAAGGGAGAAACATAGGGACGTATCCTGGTGTTTCAGAATGGTGTGAGCATTGGAACGTATTCCGAACTCTTTTAACCGAAGAGGGAGAAACATAGGGACGTATCCCGGTGTTTCAGAATGGTGTGAGTATTGGAACGTATTCCGAACACTTTTAACCGAAGAAGGAGAAACATAGGGACGTATCCCGGTGTTTCAGAATGGTGTGAGCATTGGAACGTATTCCGAACTCTTTTAACCGAAGAAGGAGAAACATAGGAACGTATCCCGGTGTTTCAGAATGGTGTGAGTATTGGAATGTATTCCGAACACTTTTAACCGAAAAAAGAGAAACATAGGGACGTATCTCGGTGTTTCGGAATGGTGTGAGTATTAGAATGTATTTCGAACACTTTTAACCGAAGAGGGAGAAACATAGGGACGTATCCCGGTGTTTCGGAATGGTGTGAGCATTGGAACATATTCCAAACACTTTTAACCGAAGAGGGAGAAACATAGGGATGTATCCCGGTGTTTCGGAATGGTGTGAGCATTGGAACGTATTCCGAACGCTTTTAACCGAAGAGGGAGAAACATAGGGACGTATCCCGGTGTTTCAGAATGGTGTGAGTATTGGAACGTATTTTGAACACTTTTAACCGAAGAGGGAGAAACATAGGGACGCATCCCGGTGTTTCAGAATGGTGTAAGAAACAAAAGGATGTATCCCAGTGTTTCCAAACAAAGGAGCGCGCAAATCAATGCAATGCAGGTGCACAAGACAGTGCGATAAAATGCATTTTCTATGCAAGTATGGGGGCATTTTCTATGCAACATTGAAAGCATATTCTATGCAGAAACATAACGATGCACAGCACGCATGCAACCAAAGTGTATATGAAAGTTTACATTCTATGCAATGGAAGGGCATCAAACATGTACTCTGGTGCCTCTGATTTACCTTTCGGAGGACTTGGCAACGCAACTCTGCTCGAAAAAGGGACACCCTGTTTACATTGGCGAGAGATAACATCTGCTGCTGCTTTAATTGCCATTCTGACTTGAAGCAGGCTTAAGCTTGGAGTAGAGGCACACTCATTCTTCGAAGCACTGACAAGGCCTGAAGAAGTACATCCGGAGCACAATCACGGAGTTTTCCGAAGTTGAAGCACACTCAGATACCCGATATTTTCCTCTTTTGCTTTTGTTTTGTAGTCTGGAACCCATATAGCTTCAAATAGGTCCTGGTTTTGCTGTTCTGACATGACCTGGGTTGAACCCTGCAGTTTTATGAAAGAACGAATCTTGTTTTGCACAGATGTGGAGAACGGCACGGCACTCGGAGCGCAAAACGATTTTATTTTTGAAATTGAGAGACGAGTTTTCGACCAGGTATTGAGCCTATGACTGAACACAGCAAAACGACTCAACAAGGAAATAAAAGGCACACAGCCTAGACACATCGAGTAACACTCGAAACGACTCAAAACAAGAATCGAGATAAAACAAAAAAGACACGACACTCAGACGTGCACAGGGAGCCTGTTTCACCGGGTAGTGTTTCCCACCCTTTCTCATTTGTGATTCTCACATCACTCGGCCCTCAGGCTCTGTTTTCTGAAAAAGCCCTTTTCTCACTTTTTCTCTCATCGCACATCTCTTTATTCTTCAATCTCTCATTTTTTATCCCTCTCTTGGGTGGTTGATGGATAAACAAAAAGTTATGGGCTCTTGCCCCTAACATTCCGCTAGATTCTTCTTCTTCTGCACGCGGCTAGTGAGTTTCTCCCACAGAGGGGCTGTGCTACAACTGGGTGTGTAGTAAATCTACAACTGACATCGGTTGACGATGCTCTACTGGGGAGTCTAGACGTGATCAGATCTGTCCAGATGAGGGAGTGGAATATCTTGATCCATTCCAGTTCGTGCTTCGCACTTGGCTTGATACCTCGTTGCTCGGAGGGTGAGAGAGCTTTCAGCCCTTTTGCTGTTAACTTCAGTTGTGCCCTTTTCTGGCAGGTAGAGTGCCCTTCTTGGCAAGTATTGTGGCAATGGGGAAAAGACAGAACACCTGACTCAACTGTGCCCCTAGTTCATCATTTCGACTATTTTTTGTTTTGGTTTTCTACTAAAACAATTTTGACCAACATGAGAGTTAGATTAACACACTTGTTCGATTTTTGATTTGAAATCATGCAAGTCAGGCTATGAGCACTGAAAATTTTCCTTTTTTGGGTCCAAGAAATGGTCCAGTTTTGGAAAAATTGGAATAATTTTCGAGAGAATTAGTCAACCTCAGTAAAAATTCTCAAAAACTATTTTTGCAAACGACCATTGCTCAACGAGCATGAAACCTACTCCTGAGATGCACAACCTCGGATCCAAAGGAAAATTGCCACATGCTTGAAGAGAGCTGCATGGCAACGGAAAGTTGCCCCTTGTTTGAACGGCACCGCAGCGCATTGAATGGCAACGGAAAGTTGCCCCTTGTTTGAATGACACCGCGGTACATTGAATGGCAACGGAAAGTTGCCCCTTGTCTGAATGGCCCCGCAGCGCATTGTTGTCAGTCCTCAGAGTGATGAACACAACCAAATTCTCGGATACAGAGAAAGCGAAGATGATCAAAACCATTAAGCTACATGGACACAATCAATTTGAAGTGTTTTACGGCTGGACTTCAGAATGAAGTTGCCTACGTGTCCCAAACATGGGAATCAAGCCTTACGTAGTTCGGGGTTAAGGTACACTCGGGTATTTAACCTCTCCTTTTGCGCTCTAACTTTTGCCAAGGCCGCCCTTTGCGGGTTTTCAACCTTGCGAGCTATGTTTTTCTTCTTTTCAATTTTTGTGTTCTTTTCTTTTCTTTTCTTTTTTGATTTTCTTTTTTTTGTTCTTTTCTTTGCATCTTTCTTTTTTGTTCTTTTGTTCTTTTCTCTTTTTTGTTCTTTTTCTTCTTTTCTCGCTCTAACTTTTGCCTGGGCTGCCCTTCTAGGTTTTTGGCCCAGCGAGCCTCTCAAAGGGTAAAAGTGTAACGAGTCCATGCCAAATGGTTTTAGGATCTCGAAGCCATCCGTATCCAAGAGAGTGGCTGTTGTGTCGATTTGTAGAAAGATCCATCTTCGGCTCTTCGAGCACATCGGACATTTCCGCCCCTAGTTCGAGGGGTGTTTCTGTTCTAGCTTCGCAAGCTTCTTCTGATGAGGTCTGATCTTCTTGATCTGACTTTGGTGCCTCTTGTTCGAGGGCTGTTTCAAATCTGGCCACACAGGCCTCATATCGCGGTTGACCGTTGAACACTCTGAATCCAAGGTCAAGGTTTGAAAGCAAGGGCTCAAGTCTCGAGGCTGAGAGCGATCCTAAGCTGCACAATCTCAAGAGCGATTCCACACAGGTCTTCGCAGGACCGCGTAAAAATTTTTTTTTTTGAAATCTTTTAAGAAAGCAACTAATCGTTCGCGCTGAAGACGGTGTGGGACCAATCTGGATCAAGCCAGGATCCTTCTCAGTACTCACGTTAACAAACATGATTTCATTCATTAAGGGCTTAGCACGCCTCTTTTTCTCTCAATTGATCAAAATTTTGCAAAACCCGAGGAATTCCTTCCTCTTCGTTTTCACCGCAGTGTTCAAAAAGTTTTGGAAAACTTAGGTCGATGCAATGAATTCAAGGCACAGAAAAAGACACAGCTTCTAGTCAGATACTGCCATCTCATTTGGAATTTCTGGTACAACTGGCACGCGGCAGAAGCAAACATAAAAGCGTGAAAAACCACTGCTGCTTATTCGAATCTGCTGGCGTTACTGGCTCCAAGGCAGAAATAGACTTAAAACAAAATGAAAAGACAAACACAAAACAAAATGGTGACGCCCGAGGTAACACCCCCCGGAATCACCCGACTCCTATACAACAGGACTGACTCGATACAACAAGACAAACCCAAAACAAAAGAGACTGACTCAAAACAAAAAGACTGACTCAAAAACAAAACAACAAGACTAACCCAATACCTAAGTCAGAATGTACAAAAATCAGCATTCACAAATGCTCAAAACAGTGCGTGCCATACACCATATCTGAAATAAACTGAACGCCGCCCGCAGGTGGTTCATCCCTCGATCACATCACATTATCCCCTACAAGTTCACTGATCAAGTGCCGATAGACTTTGCAGGACCTGGTGCGGGGATGACCCCGTTGTCGATCAAATTTTGTATCTCGTGGCGGAGACGGACGCAACTGTCGGTGTCATGACCGGTTTGTTGATAGAAAGCACAGTACTTAGTCGGGTCATGTTTTGGAGGGAGAGGATCGGGTAGAGGCCATTGCTCTAACGGTTTCAGATGTCCTTTCCTGAGTAGGACCCCCAGGGCTTTAGACAAAGACATATAGAGTGGGGTGAAAACCCTCTTGCCTCAGAGTAGATAGTCTGAAGTTCGGGGGTTTGAAGTGGATGCACCAACAAAGGGGGTGGCTGCTCTTGGTGTGGTGGTGGCGACCATGCCCACTTCGGAAGATCTTGCAGCTGCGTCACCGCTGGTGGTCGCATTCGAACTGCGGGTAAACGCCCTCCTGGGCTGCTCCTTCTCCTGGTCAATGAGGCCCTGCTTCATAGCATCCTCGATCTGTACTCCCATCTCATGCAAATTTGAAAAGGTAGGGAAGGGGAGCACGATCATTTTCTGCATTAGTTTGGGCTGGAGGTTGCACACAACCATCCGTATTTGATCCTTATCCGTTGGCCTAATGGTCATCATTGAGGCATTGGCCCTCCAGCGGGCCACGAATTCTGAGAAGCTCTCCTTAGGCTCCTGCCTCGTCGTCTCAAGATCACGGGTCGTAATCTCGATTTGGGTATTGTATGAATATTGTACGACGAAGGCCTCGGCCATCTCCTCCTAGCTTCGTTTCACTGAATCCTCCAATTTGGCGTACCAAATGGCCGCAATACCCGACAGGGTCCTGCCAAAAAGGGAAAGCTTCTGTAATCTTGTCAAGCCCATCGGGCGCAGAACATCTGAAAACAAACTCAGGTGGACCATGGGATCTCCTGACCCGTCAAACGGTCGATGTGAGGCATCTTGAACCTGTCCGGCAGTGCCACAGCTACGTTGGTGTACCCGTCCTCAATGTCTGGGATGGACTTTACCCCCTGGGATTTCTTGAACAACTTTTCAAGCTTGCTCAACTTCAACGCTATATGGTCTACCTCGAACTCGAAGGGAGAGTCCGGTGGGTTGATTGGTGCTTTAGACAGCTGGGGTAAGATTGGAGGCAGAGTCGGCCCTGTCGGAATGTCCGTACCTTCCTGGACATTTGGCGTCTCCCCGGGTGCTAGAACTCCTGGTGGGGGAGGGGCTTGGTGCGAAGCAGATGCTCCATTTTGCTGTTGTAGCCTGGTGATTAGCTCAGCCTGTTGGGCCATGACCGCAGCCTGCTGTTTGGCGAATTCAGCTTGGCGGACAGCATCTTGCTGCATGAGTTTCATACTTTCTTGCATTTGGCGCATCATTACCTCCATCCCTAATGTGTTCTGCTGATCCATCTAACTGACTGGTATCTATCCCTGCAGTAGAAACTGAGACCTCAGCCTGACTGTTCACTGGTGGGGTGGATAAGGGCCACTGATCTGGTAACTGCTGAACTGGTGATTTGTGCCTGACTGGCCCTTTTACCCTGCCTCTGGCAAAGGAACACTGATTGCCCTTGAACTAAATCTCTGACCTGACAAAGTCTATCAGCACAAGTCCGATGAAGCTCGGGGGATATCGGAGCCTTCTGAAGCTATGGTTCCAGACTACCTAGTAAAAGAGAAAACATGCAGCATCTCAGCTCAACTTCACCAAAACAGATACGAGTGTAGCAGGATGACTATGCCCTCTACCGAATTCTACCTCCAAAATTCAGCCTCAAATCTGATACCCTCAGGTAAACTGAATCCCAAAATACTGAACTGGTGCCCGCAAGCCTGATGCCCAAACTTGCAAACTGATACATGCATTCCTGTAGAGACGCACTCTAAAAGCACATAACAGATAATTTGAGAGCCAAAACACCCCTATGGAGGGGTAGGGTTTCCCTGTTCTATTTTGTCAGGAGCTAGGGTTTCACTACGCACGCAGCGGTTTCAAACAACTTAAATCGGGTAAGCAACCTGTCCTAGCTTGGAATGGTCACTATGGATTCTGAATATGCACTAGGTCGAATGGTCAAAAGGGTGCCCCGGTAAAACCGGGGTTTGTGTTCTCATATTGGTAGAGCCCACAACCGGTCAGCCTTATGGTCATGCCTTGACAAGACAAGCCTCCGGCAAACCATTCAGGAATAGCAGATGGCAAACACGGTGTCCTAGGCACACCAATGCAAATGCAATGCAAAGAAACACATAAGTGTAGTCAAAAACAGATATCATGAGTTCGAGTCAAGTTCTCTAAGTCCCCAGCAGAGTCGCCAGAAATTGTAGACGTCCCCGAACGCCCCGGGAGGGATGAATCCCCCGTTCCGTTCGATATTGGGCTCACTACAGTTCGGACTCTCAAATTGTCACGGTTCTAAATCTGAACCAAAGAGTCCAAATCCGGCAAATCGTTTTGAGAAAACAGAATTTGAAATATGTGCCAAACATGGACTGCTTTGCCAGATACAGAGTCGCCACCTAAATATTTTATTTTGGAAAAATTTAGGAAACCCTGACTCTTTGTCGAAGGCCACGTGTCCGTCATCACCAAAGTTGCCTCGGCTCGGGAACTTGGGTACGATTGGGGAAGGCCACTTCGTGAGCACCCCCGCTTGCCCGATCAAAGATCGGCCTCTACTAACCATGATATCTATTTTTGAAAACATTATGCGTTTTTATTCTGGTTATTAGCCTAGCATACAAGTATAGACTGGATCGCCTGAATTGGAACAAAACATTTCATGTTTGTTTGTTTGAAAATGGTTTGACGGTGCTACTCGCAAGTAGGCTAAGACGTGGATTTGCCACCCTCAGGTGGGCTTAGAAAACATGATTTTGCCACTATCTAGTGGGCTTAAAACACACATTTGATGAATTGTTCCAATCCAAATAACCCAACCTTCACCCACAGGCATTCAGGCAGTTATATCACATAAGCAATTAGCCTCATGGTAAGCATGCTATCATGGCAGTCACTCACACGCATGCAAGGATGCTAAAGCATAAAACTTACCGAGTACTCCAAGCCAAAACAGAAGCTAGGTTAGAAATCCATGCATGATCCTAACTATACAGAAATGCCTAATGCAACACATGCAAAAATGTAACTATAGCAGGCTCGGCTATTCTAAACATGGCATATGAAATGCTACAGCTAACATGTATTCAACTTGGAATTGAAAATACAATGCAGTTAGTATGATGCGCCGAGCCCGGTGCATGAAAAACAAATGAATGAATGCAAACATGCTATCATACTATATGCTAATTGAAATATGCCCTAATCTAACCATCATAAGCTGGTAAATAAAAGGGAGAAAGACGTGGGGTTGGAAGACATACATCACGCACACGCACATTTATTACAACATTGCCCTCGCGCAGAGGGTCCGAATAAAATAATATACAGTCCCAAATAAATAGTACAGTCCAAATAAATAATACAGTCCAAATATGTACAAAAATCCTAATTAATTACCAAATTAACTATAAAAACAATAAACTCGCATGCAAGCCAGGGACTGCCTTGACTCTTCTTCAGATGATGAATAATGCATATCCGGGTTGCCTTTGCACGGAAATCCACTGTGATGCCCCAATTAGCCTCTGTTTTGCAATAATTTTTTGGAAAGCGCGCCAAGCCCCGGAAGACTGCTGATTCTTTATTTGCTGCAACAGAGAGCAGGAAAGGGGCATGGCAATGTATTTTCACAAATGTATGCATGCTTTGATCCTCGTGCCACCAATCACGCATCTCGATGCATGATGGCCGAGGAGTCGAATTGCACAACTCAATATGAAATAAATGTACATATAAACACAACAAAATCTAAACTCCATCATGGATAATCCGGAGTGTCGGTGACTGGGAATTGAGACACGTTCCGTCACTCGAAGTACGAAACGTCCCTCGTTTTCTGTGCTCGAGCTAACTCCTATCCCAAGCACAATGCAATATGCATGACATGCATGAATGCAACTAATATACAACCTAGCATGCACAATGCTATGAGATGGCATATACAATGCACGATGTAACAAGGCATACGCAATGCTCTAACATACAACCTAGCATACGCAATGCTATAAAATGAAATGGCATGCTCAATGCACAATGGAATTACACCAACATGAGTGGACCTCAGCCACACTCAAATTAGTATCCATGAGATGAAAATGAGATACTCGAAATGCGTGCACACATGCACGCAAACCAAGGACCGATCCTAAGGCACAAATGCCACTCTAACAAGGCACGACAAGGCACGAAATATGGCATACAAACATGCAAGTTTCAGCACTGAAATGTGATGCAAAATGATCCCGAAACATGGAAACATGGCACCCGATGCATGAAATGAGACACAAAACATGAAATTAGGTACATGGAATGACCTATGGCTATGCAAAGCATGCATTATTTGAACACGAAGTGTGAAGAAAGAATCAAGACAGTCCCAAAAAAAGCATATTTACAGTTTTAAGCAAGGCCAAAAGGTGAACAAAAATAGGGCTAAGTTAACATGCAAAAATGGCCCCAAAAGAGAGATAATGAAGCAAGTAGCAGCTTCTGGCCCTAAATGGCAAAGAGCCCTTCAACAAAGTTGAAGAAGGGCTCAAAATGAAGCACTTTATAGTTTACAACAAGCCACGAAAACAAACACAAGTATGGCTAAACTATTGTGCAAGAAATGGGCCAAAAGGGAGACAAAGAAGCATGTGATGGTTGCTGGCCTCAAACAGAGGAGGGCCCTTCAACAAATTTGAAGAGGGGCCCAAAATATGATGTTTTACAGTTAGTGACCAAACCCAAAACAGTGCACATGCAAGCTTAAAATACTATGCAAAATAAGGCCTAAAAAGAGGTTTAAACACAAAGAGCAAAAAGGGAACTTCAAACAGTAAAGGTCCCTTGATAAAACATGAATAGGGGGTCAAAATAAGGCTATTTATAGTTCGGACCAGAGCCCAAAAATACAAGTACAAGGGGCTAACAAAACATGCAAAAATAAGGCCAAAAGAGGGATAAAGAGGCAAGTGACAACAGGAAGCCTCAAACAGTGAAGATCCCTTCAACAATGTTGAAGAAGGGATCAAAATAAGCCACTTTACAGTTTATAACCAAGCTCAAAAAAGTTTAAAAATGGGCTTAAAATACTATGCAAGAAAGAGGCATACAAGAGAGGTAAAGAAGCAAGTGTAAAAAGGAAGCCTCAAACAGGGAGAGGCCCTTAAACAAACATGAACTGGAGCTCAAAATAATTCTATTTTCAGTTAGGGTCGGAGCCCAAATATGCAAGCAAGAGGAGCTAATATATTGAGCAAAAATAGGGCCAAAGAGAGGGATAGAAGACTTACCCTTGTAGCCTATGTCTTCAACAACTCTTGGACCAAGTTTGGGAGCCCTTGACCTCTGGAAATGGCCTTGAAGCTGCTGGAATGGAGGGTGGAGGCCTTGTGCTAAGGGGTGTAGGGTAAATGGTGTAGGACTTGAGAGGTTTTGGTGCTTGGAAAAGAAGGAGAGGGAGGATCAATGCAAGAGCCTCAAAGCAATTTTTGTAACCCCTTAGATGGGAGCTGGAGGTGCTGTTATATAGGCAAAAGAGGGGGAAAAAAAGGGAGGGAATGGAATTCAAGTTTCCCCCCAAAAGTTGGCCCCCCCGGATACACAATCTGGGGGGAAACAAAATACATATTTGTAGTGTACCTGGAGAGAGGATCATGGCCGGCCGGTTTCCTAGGGTTTAGGTGGCCAGTCGGCCTTCCCCATGGCCGGTCGGCCAAGGGTCAAAAGGGTCAATGAAGATTAATGGCCGGCCATGCCAAAAAGAGGGCCTCTCATGTGTGCACATGTGGTCAAAAACTGGAGAGAATGAACCAGGAGAGAGAAAAGGCCACTTTAAGGAGGGGTTCAAAAGGGTCACACACAATTACTGGCCGGCCATATGATATTGGTGGCCTCTCAAGTGTGTACAACACAAACATGTGGTTTAGGGCTGGAAAAAGTGGCCTTAGGGTGGTCAACATTGGCTTTCCAGTGAGAAAAACGGGCGACGGAGGGCGATGGAGGAATAAAACTGGTTGTCAGAACAATTACTGGCCTCCCACCTTTCTACGACCTTCTTAACAATGAAACAGAGGTCCTTGCCAAAAATGAACCCAAACCGATGCAAAATGAAGGTTCGGGGGCCGAAACGCGCAGCCCGAGGCCCCGAAAACTGATTGTTAGGCACCAGAAATGGTGTTCGACCACGAAGTTGGTTTTTCGGACCACAGTGTCCCTCAAAAGGGAGTAAATAAGATGCATGCCAAAAACCAGAGCAAACGGAGGTGGTTAAGCAGTCCCGAACCGAGGCACTCGGCCAACGGCTCCGAAAAATCAAAAACCGGACTCCAAACGGGCAAAATGGCCTACGACCACGAAACGTAGCCTACGGCCACTGAGAGATGATCTACGAGACCTCTCCCTTCCTTCGGGAAGAGAAAATAGAGAAAACAGAGCCTGGTTCGCAAACCGAGGCAAAGCATGAAAGAGTTCGGAAGTCTGGAGGCAAGGCTCGCAGCCGAGACTTTGAAACCTCTGAACGAGCACGATATGCAACATCACCAAGCGCTCAATCGGTGACGTCTGAGTCTTAAGGTCTGTCAAAAGTGGGGTGTCTACAGAATGACTGCTCGAAAGAAGGCCGAGGCCGCCCATTTTGAGCCCACCGTGATTAAAACCTTCATACCTGTTATTGAAGAGACGGCTCAGGTTACTGCGGCTGAAGCGGGAAAAGAGGTTGAACAGGTGATTGAGGAACGTCTGGTTCCAGAGGAGTGGGGCAAAAAGCATAGTGGCGAGGGAGAGGCTGGGTCGGTGATTAGCCCTGCTTTCAAACGGCCTTCTTTAGAAGAGTCGGACGTGGGTGCTCCTTTTATTGTTCGGCCAAAGATCAAAGATACGCCAATTTCTTCTAACGCTTCAGCCATTGAGGATCCAGCTGTGGCGTTAAGCCTGGTGGCTTCAATTTCCTTACCGACTGACACCACAGCCTTTCACATCGTGCCGGATATTATGGCCGTAGCCTTATCTGCGTAGTCGGCGCTCCTGGTAAGTGACCATCTCAAATTCTCTATAATTTGTTTTCGTTAAGGTATCTGACGGTTCCAACTTGTTTTGCAAAGGGTTGGCAGGATCGCGAATCTGGGCCGCCACCTGCATGATGTCTTTGGCAGGATTGATCGTTTGCAAATGGAGGAGGACGGTCAAAAGAGTAGGGCCGAGTTTGAAGTGATGAGAGCCGCAATGGAGAGTGCACGAGCTGAAGCAGAGGCGGAGAGGGCTCACTCAGCTGAACAGCTCCGTTCTGACGCTGAGAGTAGGGCAAATGCGAGCAAAGAATCGCTCAAGTTAGCTAAGGAAGAGCTTGTCGAGGTGAAGGTTGAGTTAGAGGAGCTCAAGGCGACCAAGGAAAAAGTCAATTCTGAGGCTTCTGTGGTATTTGAGGCCGAAAAAAGCGCCGCCTACACGGAATATGTAGATGAAGTCCCCAAATTTGAGAATCGGGGGTTCAAATATGGGTGTCTCAAAGCCCTTGCTGCCGCTGGAGTTATATTGGCCTTGCCAATTCCCTACGAGCAAGTGGACATTGAGCCACTCGAATCTGACCCCGAGGATTGATCTGGGACACATTTCAATTTTATTAAGTATTTTTAATTTCGATGTAAGTTTTTGTTCGGTAGACTTAGACTTTTGTTGGTTCATGGTAGTCTTCATGTATAAATTGGTTACTGTTTGCACTCAATTTATTAATGAAATTTCCTTGTTATTTCACCACCACTAGTATGTTAATGAAGAATGTTTTGCCTTTAAGTACTTTGGATAAAATCATTGCTGTGTTTGAGCTTTCAGAGATTGAATATCTTATGACGATATTGATTTATCACTCATATGCCGAGTATTGTGGCATTCAAGTCGAATATATTGATGAATTTTAAGTATTTTGACTAATCGATTCATGAGCCATCTGGGGCATTTAAGCCGAATAGATTGATGAATCTGCCCTTGCCCCAGGCGGTGCATGAATCTGCCCTTTCCTTCTCAGCCTCGGCTCGCGCACTTTCCATCGCGGCTCTCATTGCCTCGAACTCCGCCCTGCTCCTTTGACCCTCGACTTCAGATTGCAAACGACCAATTCTTTCAACAGCATCATGCTGGCGGTGGCCCAATTCTGCGATCCTTCCAACCGTCTGCAAAACAAAGGATCGTCATATGCCAAGAAATATCAAATGCAAACCAAACCAAAGATTCAGTCACGTACCAGAAAAGCAGACTAGGCGGCTAATGCTATTGTCGTCAAATCCGGCTTGGCACAAAACGTCGCCTTGTCAGCCGGCAAGGAGACCGAGGCAGCCAGGCTCAGTGCCACAGCTGCATCTTTCAGAGCCGACGCTTCGGAGGAGATCGGCATATTTTTTTATCTTTGGCTCAATAACAAAAGGAGCAACCATAGCCAACTCCTCCAAGCGTGGCCATTTTTCCAAGGGGCCTCCTTCGGAGCCGTCCTCACCCTTAGCACCTCGTTTTTTGCCCCGATCCTCTAAAATCGGCTGAACTTTCGTAATCGGGCGCTCGACCTCCTTTTCCGTCTCGGCCACGACAACGTGAGTTGTTTCTTGTACGACAATGGGAGTAATAGATTCAGTCGGGACAAGTCCAGAATGGATGGCTACAGCCTTTTGTCGGGCGGCCATGCGTTCGGCATTCCTTTTTCGTGCCATCTGCATAAGATTATACCCGACCATATCCTTAGAGAAATCACCGGGAAGATCTCCCAAGTTTGTAAAGATATCTTCGGCGTCCCCTCGGCCTGATGTAGACAGAGGATCAGGAGAGTTCAACCCGGCTTCCTCAAAGGCCGAATTGATGGCTTCGTCAACTTTCGCGGCCAACTCCATCGGGTCCTCGGCGATAGGTTCAGCAACTTGTCCTTCCACGTGCTCAGAATCAGACGATTCGAGGCCAATCTGCCTCAAGTTTTTGAAGCTAGGGAAGATGAGGGCCGTCAGTTGGTTATCGCCTCGCGCGATAGGAATATTATCTGCCACCGAGAACGTCGTGTAGGTTGGCTCGTACCACAGGAGAATGTGGGCTGCCCTCCTTGTTTTTGAAGGGCTGGACGACCGACGAACTGTAGCGCGATTTTAATTTCAGCGAGCACAACTTCGTTGTCTGAAGTCAACACTCTCTTCAAGTCGCTGCCTGCGTAGACAAAACGATTAGGTGAGCTAAAGTGTCGAATACATACATATGTAAGTAACAGAAACAGTGATTTGGTCAGCCACCTGGTTCGCCTTTTTGCCTCAGCACAGGATCTAGGCGATCTTCCCCTTCGTCGAATTCCCAATTACCGCGGACATCGACCATCACATCATCGACACGCTTGCCAAAGCTAGCAAGCATGGTCACTAAGTGGTGGTCAGTGTCCTTGGCTCTAAGGAAGTAGCGTCCCAGACGGCCAGTAGACTTGGCTAGGACATAACAGTGCCGAATGGCGGGAATGCCTAAATTAACTCTAAGACGCTGATTTATCTCTACAATGCCCATTATGATGCGGAAGAAGTTCACATTGGGCTGGGAAGGAATGAGGCCCCAGTATCGAAGAACGGCCCTCAAAATGGGTGAAGAGGAAAGCGGACGCCGCCCTCAGTAATTAATATGAGAGGAAAGACGATTGTGTTCTTGCCTTCCCTCACCATATCAGTAGTGCTGTCTGCCACAAGTAACAGATGGGCGTCGTCAGGGATAGAGAAGTGGCGTCGAAAGCCAGAGATTCGATCCGCAGAAAGGAGCTCCTTCAAACGTTTCGCCATTCTTGCCAACTCAAGGATTACGGAAAACTAAAAGCAGATAAAGTTTGGGGATCAAAAAAATGTAGGAGAAGAAACCTTATAGGAGGCGAAGGAAAGATCGAGAAATAAGGGGTTGCAGAAGCCGCGGAATGCAGGAGTCCCATTGGAAGACGAGCCAGATATCTTCGAGTATTCAGAGCATACATTCGAAGAGACAAATTCAAATCGCATTAAATGGAGGCAACGTACAAAGGGGCGAGAAAGCGTTATAATGACCAAGAAGCATGTACGCGTTCTGACATGCATCGGGAAGAGGAATAACCGCTGAATTTCTAACCTCTAGACTAGAAGCCAAACACGCTGACTAACTGGTGCTAGTGGGGTGTTTGGGGGGTAATTGTGGGAGCCGAATAATTTTGGATCAACAGGAGCGGACCAATCTAATCCAGAAAATAACTTCTATTCAGCATTGACCCTATCCAATTTTGGGGCCGAATAAAAGAGCCAGCATTCCTGCCAGTGAAACAAGGGCCGTATAGAAGTACATGGCAAGGACTAGGAGTGGACCAGGCCCCAAGGCCCCAAGAGAATACTATAAATACAAGATCTTCAGTCCTAAAGAGGTATGTGAGAACTACTATGCTTAGCTTAGAATACAAGCCTCCTGTAGATACTAACTTGCCCGTCAGAGTGCTAATTCCGGCACCCCCGACCGGAGTGTTTATTCTTTTTCAGGTGACCAGAAGAGGATCACGAGCGTTCCCGAGGATTCTGAAGAGTATTTCCAAACTACTTCCCCACACTTCTGATTACAAGGCCTGACCTTGCCTTTGCTGTTAACATGCTCTCTCAGTATATGCACACACCAATGACTGCCCACTGGACTTTTGTTAAATGTCTACTGCGGTATCTCTGTGGAACTATCAATGAAGGCCTACAACTATATCACCAGTCACCATTACAACTTCATGCCTTTTTCGATCATGTTCATCGTGACTTCCAACAAGCTTTACAAGCCTTTTCCGGTGTAGATTAGGCAGGAGACAAGGGCGATTATTCTTCAACCAGTGCCTATGTCATCTACCTTGGTTGCAATCCTATCTCCTGGAGCTCTAAGAAGCAGCACATTGTTGCTCACTTGTCCACTGAAGCTGAATACAAGTCAGTGGCTCATGCAATAGCAAAACTCAACTGGCTCTGTTATCTTCTCACTGATCTTGGCATATAACTCCCTTGCTGTCCGGTTATATACTGTGACAATGTTGGTGCCACTCAACTCTGTTCCAATCCCATGTTTCACTTCATAATGAAACCTGTTGCAATTGATTTTCACTTCATTCAGGATCAAGTGCAAAATGGTGTCCTTTGTGTTGCTCATGTGTCTTCCACAGACCAACTTGTTGATGCACTCACCAAACCTCTTCCATGTGCTCGTTTTCTTGATCTCAAATCCAAGATTGGACTTCTCTCTCGAGCTCCATCTTGTGGGGGCATATTAGAGGCTTATCATAACATGTTGTAACAGTCACTGACTTGGTCAAATCAAAGATCTCATTCAAACTTGTTATCCATTAGTTTTAGGAATCAACTGTTATCTCATTCTTGTATTATATATTATCCCTTAGTTTCAGGAATTAGTTATTATCTCATTCTTGTATTTAACTATTGTGAGGAATGTTCAAAAGTATATCTTCTATTAACATTCACAATAATTAAATACAAGAATGAGTTAACAACTAATTCCTAAAATTAAGAGATAATAATACAAGAATGAGATAACAATTGATTCCTAAAACTAATGGATAACAAGTTTGAATGAAATCTCTGATTTGACCAAGTCAGTGACTAATTGTTACAACATCTTAGGATAAGCCTCTAATAATAAAATCAAATAACATTTTATATTATACAACTCTATGATATAAAGTCGTAAAAAAAATAAAATAAAATAAAATAAAATAAAATAAAAAAAAAGTGATATATAACAGTAATCTTTTGGTTTATTGAAGAAGCCTAATTGGATGATGCAGATAGCCGTGAAAAGGCTGAAGGCAATGAGTGCAAAGGCAGAAATAGTGGAAGTAGAGGTACTTGGGAGGGCTAGACTCAAAAATTTGTTGGGATTGTGGGGTTTCTATGCTGGTGGTGAAGAGAGGCTTATTGTCTATGATTATATGCCTAACCACAGTTTGATCACTCATCTCCATGGTCAGCTTGCTGCTGATTGTTTGTTAGATTGGCCACGTCGAATGACCATTGCCATTGGATCTGCCGAGGGACTTGCGTAAGTACTTCCAAAATTTGCTTCATTTAATACTCTTGGGTCAACCATTCAAAAAAAAAAAAGTCTCTCCAATATTTTCTTTTTTTTAAGATACCAATTACTCGAATGGTTTCTCTTCCGTCGTAATTCGAATTAAAGAGGTGTTGTTTGGCCTTTGGAACCCACCATAGTTTTGTTTTGATAATTCGAAATGTTCATTTTTTCGGATCCTCTGAATACATCATTTATAAAAGAAATTAGATCGAATTGATTTTCGTAACCTCTTCATTTATTATATTTGTCTTAAAAAAATAATAAAGTGGCAAGAAAAAGCCCAGGCTTTTTTGGCTAAAATAGCCACAAAAAACAAAATAGGCTATTTTAGCCACAAAAAACAAAATATCAAATCCAACCCATAATCATTACAATCCTCTCTCACAAAAAAAGCCAAAAAAGCCAAAAAGCCAAAAAGCCAACCCACTTCCCAAACGGAGGCTGAATTGGTCTAATTTTTTTATAAATGACATACAGAGAAGATCTTAAAAGATTAATGATTTGAAATATCAAAATGAGACTGTTATGAATCCCACAAACCTGAATAGTTCGTCTCAAATCTAGATTAGAACGAGAGACACGCCCATCCCTATTCTATAATCTATACATGGATATTCTAAGACTTTTGTACATTACTATGACCTCTGACTTTTTCATGATGTTTTAATTTCATTTGTTAAATTAATTTTGGCTAATCCAATACGCTTTATTTAAAACTCTTGGTTCAACCATTGAAATCAAAACAATTCTCTGTAGTATTTTATTTATTTATTTATTATTATTTTTTTTAAATACCAATTATCCTATACATGGATATTCTAAGAATTTTGTACATTACTATGGCCTTGATGACCTTTTCTTAATGTTTCAATTTCCTTTGTTAAATTAGTTTTGGCCAATAGGACAACAACTGGTTCATGAATCTACCGGTCTTGGTTAAGGCTTCCTTTAGTTTTAGTTTATAATGTTGACTTTTATTTGAATTTGTTGTGTTTAGTGAAATTCATTAATAACGAGAATAAGTCAACTTTTCACTGATAAAAAATGACTTATTTGCGTCTTTAATAGATTTTTTCAAAGAACATTAAAATTAAAAATTGATATAATTTTTAAAATTTTATTACTAAAGATGAAAATAAATTGAATTAAATACTCCGAAAAAGCCAACAAATAATCTGATTTTATTTACTACTTGAGACGTGAGTTCATCCGTTTCTGATTTAGTCAACTATTTTAAATGAGGTCATGCCATTTTAATCAATCAAATAAGAAGGTATTATTGTTCACTCTTGTGTGAGGTAGATGACCAAAATAATTTTTGTATTAAAATGATATGTCAGTGGATGAATTTCACCATTTTTTTCACCTTCTATCTATGATGTGAGAATCCACATAAGATTTATTTTAAAAAAAGAAAATAAAAAATAAAGTAGAATTTATCTAGGAATAAATAGAAACCTCTAACTAATATATATATATATATATATATGGGTGAATTACACTAATAGTCCCTATAGTTTGGGGCTTGTGTCACTTTGATTCCTAACTTTTCAATTGTGACACATTTGACCCTGAATTTTGAATCTTGCTCCAAATAAGGAGAATTGAAGATATCATTAAATTTTTCAAGAGTAAAATCATCAATTTGAAAAAATATAAACTAATTTGACAAAAATAAATGTAAAACAAATATTTTTGAATTTTTAAAAATTATTTCGATTCACTAAAAATAAAATTATGTAAAATTGATAAATTTTTTAGATATTTTTTTTTACCAAATTAATTTTTATTATGTATTTGGATGGTGATCATGTAAAATTAATTTTCAAAAATTAATCATGTAATTTTTATTAATTTTTATCAATTTTACATAATTTTATCATTGGTGGATAAAAATAATTTTTAAAAAATTAAAAATATTTTTTTGACATTTATTTTTGTCAAAATAGCTTATATTTTATTAAATTGACGATTTTGCCATTGAAATTAAATAATAGTATCTTCAATTGTCCTTATTTAGAATAAGATTCAAAATTCATGATCAAATATGTCAGAATTAAAAAGTCAAAGACCAAAATAACACGAGTCTCAAACTATAGAGACTGTTAGTGTAATTTGCCATATATATATATGACAATGCTACGTACCTCAAATTTTGTGGCTCAAAAGTGGCTCAAATGGCCAAAACGACGTCGTTTTGAGTACAGAACAACATAAAAATGGCCAAAACGACGTCGTTTTGAGTACAGAACAACATAAAAATGGCCAATACGACGTCGTTTTGGCCATTTGAGCCACTTTTGAGCCACAAAATTTGAGTTACGAGACATTTTCCATATATATATTTCATTGTAAAGGTACTTGCACCATGAGGCAAATCCGCATTTAATTTTTAAAAAAATTGATATAATTTTTATAATTTTATTACTAAAGACGAAAACAAATTGATTTAAATACTTTGAAAAAGCCAACAAATAATCTGATTTTGTTTATTACTTGAGACATTACAACATATAAGAGTTTTAGAAATCAAATTTTTTGTTCTTTAAAAGTGAAAATTTTGTTGCGAAAAATATTTAAGGGCCAATTTCTATCATCATGAGGATAGTCGCTGAAAGGTCATCTCAAAAAGTCAAAAATAAGTCTGCTGGCAACAAATTTTTTGGTCATTAAAAGTGAAAATTTTGTTGCAAAAAATATTTAGGAACCAATTTCTATCGTCACGAGGATAGTCGCTAAAAAGTCATCTAAAAAAGTCAAAATAAGTCTGTTGGCAACAAAATTTTGAAAATGTCACTAATAAATATACTTTTAGAGACAAAATAATTTGGTCTTAAAATGGTATAATTTGGTCTCAAAATGATTTATTTTTTTAGACAAAAAATTTGGTTCGAAAAAGATAATAATTCATCACTAATGTCCAATTTTCGTTGCTAAAAACATAATAACAACACATTTCATAACAAAAATATTTGATTCCTAAAAAATAATTTTATGTCTAAATTTTAATTTCTAAAACTTTAATTTTTTGAAATAAGAGGTGAGTTTTGACTCTACTTTTTTAAATGAGACCACTCTACTATTTTAATCAATCAAATTAAAAGGTATATTGTTCACTCGTGTTAGGTAGATGACCAACATAATTTATGTATTAAAAAGAAAATAAAAAATAAAGTACAATTTATCTAGGAATAAATAGAAACCTCTAACTAATATATATATATATATATATATGCATTTTTCATTGTAAAGGTACTTGCACCATGAGGCAAATCCGCATATAATACATAAAGGCAAGTAATGTCCTTCTATACGCAGACACGTACCGAGACACGGTCGATTTTCTTGTGATTTTTGATCTCAATGATATATCGACTTGTCTTCGTCGCGGTGTCCTATTTTTCCGATATGAACCGACCGATACATAACGTATCGGCAAGTTTTTAGAACTATGGTCGTAGACAGTCCATAGAGGACTATATTCTGTCTTTAATAGTTTTTGAAAACAGAACTGACATAATAGTTAAGGGTGTGCATAGTGCGAGTCAGTGTGATTTAGTAATAAAATAAAAATTGCACGACGGATGGTGGATTGACAAATTTATCAGTAGAAATTATTTTATTTTTTTTATCAAAAACTGATGATTCAATTGACAAATAATGGTAGTTTTGACTTGATAGTTCATGCAAATTAGCAGTTTATAAAAAATATAAATTTACAATGATGATAAGTAAAAAAAAAACTCAACCACAATCAAATAAAAAAATATAATTGACTACTTGAAAAATAGAAATATAATTTGTCCACCATGAACGAAAACAGAAGATCGTTATACTTGGAATTCATGGTAACTTCAAGGAAAGAGGAGGGAGAATGCTAGTATTCAACATAGTCTCCACAATATCAAAAAAACAATTCATATAGCTCTTTCCACCCTTTACATATCCCCAACACAATGATAATGCTGTCAACAGGTTTTGAGAAACTGACCAAATCAAAGATTGCAGGACTTAGCATTTTGAATTTGCTAAGAATTGTAAGACGTCAATGACACTGCACTTAAAGGTCCTGTTTAGTAAAATGCACCTTGATAAAACAAATTGGTTGGCTTAAAAAAGTATCATTTTAAGCTCATTTTGAGCTGTTTTAACTATAAATGCAAATAAATTAAAAACTTTAAAATTTTAACCAAACACTCTACATTCATATTTTAAGTTAACTCGGTACATTTTTTTTGTATTTTTATTCTTTTTTAACCGAACACCCCACATTCATATTTTAACCAAACACCCAACAAATATTTTAGGGTAAATTATGCAAATAGTCCCTGTAGTTTATATGATGTGTCAATTTGGTCCTTATAGTTTCAATTTGTTCGATTTTGCCCCTTAATTTAACGGATTGTGTCATTTTAGTCCAATAAATAACGGTTGTTAAGTTAATTTAACAGAAGGCCAAACAATGTGTCAATTTGGTCCCTGTAGTTTTAATTTTCTCAATTTTGACAGAGACTAAATTGACACATTGTGAAAAATATAAAGACCAAATTGATACATTGTTTGATTTTTCGTTAAATTAACTTAACAACTGTTATTTATTGAATTAAAATGACACAATCCATTAAATTAAAGGGCAAAATCGAGCAAATTGAAACTATAGCGACTAAATTGACACATCATATAAACTATAGGGACTATTTGCATAATTTTTTCAATATTTTAAGTTAAATCAGTACATTTATATTTTTTTTTACAAATGCTCATCAAATATAAGAAATTTTCAACCTTTTCACAACAAATAGAATCAAGTCAACCAAAAAAAAAATTTGAGAAACACGATGAAATAGAGAGCCAAAAGCAAAGATAGCACAGTAGAAAGTAGAGAGAGAGAGTAGAGAAAAAGAAAAAGAAACTTACCAAATCAGCGAGCGAAGGCTATCTGAGAGGAGACGATTGATGGTGACCGGTAGGGCTAGTGGCGGCAACAACATTCGGTAACACTAGCTACAGCAGTGGCGATCGGCAAGGTGAGGAGCAACGAGAGGGAGACAGAGAGTTGAATGAGGTAAATTAAGTTTAGTTGGGAATTAATTATGTGCGTATAAATGTATTTACAACTGGTTTGATAGCTTGCTAAGTTGCTAGATATATATATATATATATATATATATATATAATAAAATGAAAAATAAGCTAGTGTCGGGTCAGGTCAGCGGATTAACTATTCGAAACTGCCAACCATGCCTACCCACCACAACTAGAATCCCCACCCACTCACCCCACCAGAACTAAAAAAAAAACACAATCTGGTTTGGTTTGGTTCGGTGCAATTCGGATCATTTTGGCAATTTTAGCAATATTTTGCACACCCTAATTGATGGGCATAGCCCAAATAAGTGGCCCAATGGGCTGTCCAAACAATTCCTAACCCAACTTAGGCCCAGGGGCCAGACAAGAAGAAGAGATAAGCAACCTCCTTCTGTGAAGTCCACGGCATGACAACACTACCATAGACTTACGGCTGATAGGACAGGTCGACTGACAGGGCACGGTAAGCGAAGAGGCCAGAAAGGTATGGAAGAAATCAATATATACAAGTAATCACTCTCTCTCTAACGACCTTCTACTTCCTCTCTAAGCTAAAAGCTTCCATTTTTCTACTAGAGACTGCTCTAACTTAAACATCGGAGGGTCCTCAAGAAGGAACCCCACCTCCGGGGTCCTTCTCGACGGACTTGGTGCAGGTACAACTGGGAAGACGAGGTTCAATCATCCTGTGGAGTATCCGGACCCTGTTCGACCCATTCCTCATCCGACAAAACTATATTATCAGTTGGGGCCGTCTGTAGGAAACTCTTCTGATTGGCGGTTGTGCTCATTGTCACCAGAAATAGTTTCCTTTTCACCCACCTTCAGTGTCTGAATGAATGGTTACCACATGATTCATGGCTTCCCAGCGGCGGCGGCAACATTTTCCCCGCCTACACCTCTCTCGCCGGCACCATGATTCTAGACCGATCCATAGCCGACGATCTCATTCCTAGCCTAGTCCAATCGTACCTCAACTTGGCTCTCTGATGCCTCTTCACGTCGCTCTCGGCTCACCTCACCATTGTCGTTGGTGAGCATTGTGGAGGTCTACCTACGCACCAAAATCAACCCCTGCACCAAGCAATTCAAAGTCGTCAAGACTTCAAAAAAAAAAAACAACAAACAAACAAACAAGCAAAAAGTTCAAGAACAAAGCTCTAGACAAGTATTTCCCATTTGATCCATATCAAAGGCCCAGATTGCCCCACGTGAAGACATGGGTTTCACTCCCCAAGCCACTAACTCTCTCTTTTCCCTATGTCTGTGTCATGTCACATCATCACGTGCATCCCTGCACCTTGAGCCCCGTGCACCGCCAACCAACCCAGCTCGATCGACAACATAGCTCTATCGGCAACATACGTCGGTCAGCAAACTAGTTACATAGCTCGATCGGCAACATAGCTCGGTCGGCAACATAGCTCGGTCAGCAAACTAGTTCGGTCGGCAACATAACTCGGTCGGCAGCATAGATTGGTTGGCATCATTGGTCGGTCGACAACTCGGTCGGCAACATAGGTCGGTCAGCAAACTAGTCCGGTCGGCAACATAGCTTGGTCGGCAAACTAGATCGGTTGGCATCATTGGTCGGTTGACAACTCGATCGGCAACATAGGTCGGTCAGCAAACTAGTTCGGTCGGCAACATAGCTCGGTCGGCAACTTCAGCAACAATCAGACGGAGCCCTAGCGCCTCCGCCATATCCGAATGGTCTACTTCTCCCTCCTCAAGGACATCATGAGTAAGATATTCAAACTTCTTTTATCTATGTTGCACATTTCATAACATTTCAGATCAAAAAGCCTCAGTCAGACTAAGCATGAAGACCTCAGCCAGACTGAGCAATACTAAAAGGCTTAGCCAGACTGAGCATGAAGACCTCGGCCAGACCGAGTTACATAAAGCCTCAGCCAGACTGAGCATTACTTAAAGCCTCAGCCAGACTGAGCACGAAGACCTCGGCCAGACTGAGTAATTTAAAGCCGTGAGGGGCATGGTATCAGATCCTACCCACGAAGACCTCGGCCAGACCGAGTTACATAAAGCCTCAGCCAGACTGAGCACTACTTAAAATCTCAGCCAGACTGAGCACTACTTAAGGCCTCAGCCAGACTGAGCACCAAGGGGGAGTCCTGACCAAATTACTTAAAGCCTCAGCCATACTGAGCACTACCGAAAGCCTCAGCCAGACTGAGCATGAAGACCTCGGCCAGACCAAGTTACATAAAGCCTCAGCCAGACTGAGCACTACTTAAAGCCTCAACTAGACTGAGCACCAAGGGGGAGTCCTGACCAAATTACTTAAAGCCTCAGCTATACTGAGCACGAAGACCTCGACCAGACCGAGTTTACAAAAGCCTCAACCAGACTGAGCATAAAGACCTTGGCCAAACCGAGTTTACAAAGTCTCAGCCAGACTGAGCATGGAGAAGACTCCAAACCACACAGATAACCACTCCTCTAACATGAGCACAAGCAACAATGAATGAGTTCAACATCATGACTTAGGACCAAGCTCTAAATATACGTCAGTCTGCTGTCTGCCCTAGATCATTTCTAAGACCCCCACGTGGGAGACCAATCGACCGATCCCAATGGGCGACCAACAACCATATAGAAGACCTCCATGAGGAAATCCACTATATGGGAGGACAGCCACCATGCGAAAGACCACCATATGAGAGACCTCCATGCGAAAGGCCTCCATGTGGAAAACCACTATGCGGAAGACAAACATTTGGGAGGCCACCAGCTGCTCCACAGTTTGAATGCCATCAACATCAAACGGAGACTAAGCACACTGTAAGTGGGCATTTATTGCTTTCATGGCTGAAATATTGGCAAAAGCCTCCATCACCACTCTGTTCTGGAGCTTCTCATCGTCATTGTCAGCATACTAAGACCCATCATTGCTCATGTTATTATCATATTTGACTGATGAAGTACCTTCTCTGACCAAAATATTGAACTCTGAAAAAGGTCCACCGACATGGCCTACAAAAAGCCAGCTCACCGTTCACACGGACTCACTGAGCACCATCACATTAGATCAAGTAATGGCACGACAGTGTGTCCAAGCACGCTTACGCAATAACCAAGCCCTCCAAGGCACTACAAGAAGGGCCCCAGCCAAGCCTCCCAACCCAAACAATCCATCCCTATACTTCACGAAGAAACGCCGACAGCGTTAACCACTTGATTGAGCAAAACCAAGCCATGTTCCAACGAGAACTACCAGTTTCTACCCCTCCGCCTCTACAAATCGTCCGTCAAAATTAAGATCAAGTCCGAAACAGCCGTCCTCAGCAACAATAGGGACCGCTTCTTCCACCACTCGATCCGCGAGCAATAGCCAACCATCTAAAATCCATCGGCCTACTGCCAAAGAGCACTGGCCGACCACCAAAGTACTCCGCCAACCTCCAAGACTGCTCAGCCTATCTCCAAGGCTTCCGATAGTCATCGGTCGACCTCCACAAATTAGCCAACCTCCAAGACTTCCAACAGTCATAGTCCGACCCCCCGGTCATCAGTCGACCTCCAAAACCATTAGCTGACCGTCCAACATGCTCAGCAAACCGAGTAAGACCCTGCGGGCTAAACAAACTCAACAAGACTGGGTCTAATTCTACAAGTAAGGTATTCAACTTCTTCTACATCGGCTGACCGTCCGAAGCCTTAGTTAAACTGAGCCCAAAGACCTTAGCTAGACTGAGTGTACAAAAGACTCCCAGAACGAGCACCTACAGAGCCTTAGCCAGCCTGAGCACATCAAGATCTCGGCCAGACCGAGCACCAAAAAACCTCAGTCAAACTGAGTACAAACTTACGGTACGAGCTAATCCATCACCCGACTGCCCAGGTCTTCAGCCGACCTTCCAAAGGCCTCAGCCTCGGTTGCATTGCTCTACACAAGGGCTAGCACTTTACATTCCTCACAATTTCGCACATGCCGACTCCTCTCGGCGCATGTAGTCTGCGCCGCTTTACGCCGGCCCAAAATCTCCAACTTTACTCCCTTTAACTCTCACTACGCCTTGCCCAGTTGGTTTTTTGAGCGGTCCTACCTCTATCGCAGCACCCACTCATTTGCTCAATAAATTTGGCCACCGTCGCCCTGCCTCCTTCCGTGACTTGGGGGACTACTTTACTCTTTCTTATTCCCTTCGTTGGACTAAAGCTGCACTCGGGAATAGGGGACTACTGATGGGCATAGCCCAAATAAGTGGCCCAATGGGCTATCCAAACAATTCCTAACCTAACTTAGGCCCAGGGGCCAGACAAGAAGAAGAGACAAGCAACCTCCTTCTGTGAAGTCCACGGCATGACAACACTACCATAGACTTACGGCTAATAGGACATGTCGGCTGACAGGGCACGGTAAGCGAAGAGGCCAGAAAGGTATGGAAGAAATCAATATATACAAGTAATCACTCTCTCTCTCTAACGACCTTCTACTTTCTCTCTAAGCTAAAAGCTTCCATTTTTCTACTAGTGACTGCTCTAACTTAAACATCGGAGGGTCCTCAAGAAGGAACCCCACCTCCGGGGTCCTTCTCGACAGACTTGGTGCAGGTACAACTGGGAAGACGAGGTTCAATCATCCTGTGGAGTATCCGGACCCTGTCCGACCCATTCCTCATTCGACAAAACTACATTATCACTAATGATAGCCAATCAAGCACGAAATAGTTAGGGGTAAGCATGGTTCGGAATGGTCCGGATTGGAATAAAATCAGAACCAATCTGTTATCTACAGTTCCTGAAAAATTGAAACCAATTCAATCCATTTAAATCATGGAACTAATCCGAACCAATCCATTAAACACGGATTGGATCAGTTTAAGACCATGGATTCACAAAATTAAATAACAAAAAAAAATATATATATATATATATAGAACATTTTAATTTCATAAAAACATAAATATTGGATCATATTAATTCCACATAGCAACATGCCTTTCCATAATAGCAACATAATGTTCTAGAATTTAAACAACCACAGGAAAACTAGTTCCATCATAAGTATTTAGATCATTACAAATTAAATTTAAAAACCAACAAACAAAAGTAATAAAAGAAGATACAATGCGAGTTTAGATTTTATATGGAATAAGAGAAGATACTATGCAGGCGGGTGTATAATATAAATATAGGCTATTTGTATACGGTTCGGATCGATTCTAATCCGGAACCGTGGAGTTCAATCCGGAACCGATCCATGGACTACGGATTTTTAAATTTTTAATCTAGAACCAAACCACGGATTCAAAAAACTAATTTAAACCTGTCAAATTGGACTAGATCGGATCGGATTACAGATTTTACGAATTCCTTACTCAACCCTAGAAATAGTGCCACATGGCTAGATTACTCTATCACTCTATAAATGGAGGCTCGATAAGTATCTTCATCAAATTCAAATTAAAAAAAAATTGAGTAATAGCACATATGGCTATGGCAGCTACAAACAAGCTTTTCGCAATTATTGCTGAAACGGGACAACAGAAAAATGAAATTCAAGAGCGTCCTAGAGTGCTAAACATCTTTTTGAAAAATGTTAGAGCAAGAGATCCTGCAGAGGTGAGATTTAGCACTCTACAACATTCTTAAATTCTATTTTTCAGTTGCCCCATTTCTTCAACAATTGCAAAAGTTGTTTGTAGCAACTATAGCCATACATGCTATTACTCAATTTTTTTTATTCGAATTTGATAAAGACACTTATCTTTTATCAAACTTTCATTTATAGAGTGGGAGTGGTAACGTAATGTAGTCTTGCGGCACGAATTTGATGGCAAAGCACAATTTACTAAACAAACTAACTATCACTAATAAATTGGAATTAAAAATAAAAAACAACAACATGAATGAATCAAACCGCCTAGATCAAACAAGAATCAGTTGGGTTAAATGAAAGAGAATTTAATCTTTGATTTGATTTTATCGAATTTTGAGATGAAAATTCAATAGTAGAATAATTTTAAGTGCCTAATCCAACGGTGAGGCAAGTCTCAATTTGCGTGCAATATATATATATATATATTTTTATTTACAATAAGTAAGAAAGGAATAAAGAGAGAATTATCTCGAAAAAATAGAATTAAATTCAATTATCACATTTAGTAAGGAAGGACCTGTTGATTGGACACTATAAGAAATTAGTCTTTTAGAGACTAATATTTAGGAACTAATTAAATTTAGTAGCTAAAAATAATCTTTTAGGGATAAATTTAAACATATGATAATTTACTTATAAGATTATAAAAATGGCTATTAATATTCTCACTTAATATTTACATAATTTTTGTAGACCAATAAATTTGGTTGCTAATATACTATTAACATCTTTAGGGACCAAATATTTTCGTAATGGACCTGTATGAGCTCCAATTCGAGCTTTCAATTTCTTATTATTTCATAGATTGAACTTTTTTTTTGTGTGTATATATATGTCTTAATGCGTGTTGGATTTGAAGAATCCTTTACATAGATTGAACTCGTGTGTGTGTATATATTTATATCTAATCTAATGCGTGTTGTAGATGAAGGATTGTTTTCTCGCATAGTTCGATCAATATGTATTTCCTATGCTGTTAATTTGTTGTTTACACTTATCATTTTCTTTCTTTGATTTTCAATTTCTGATTATTACATAATTGATTTTCATTGATTTAGAAGCCAATTATGGAAAAGAAAAAGAAGAAAAAGAAAAATCAATTATGGAATTGTGTGAGGGTGTCTTTTACAGGTGAGTACGAGATTGTATGTCATATGCCTTTAAAACAGCTACAATCTCATGTTATCTTTGTTCTTTGGGTAATTCATTCTCCAGATATCTTGAATTCTTTTCCATACATTATATTACATATTCCTATTATATAACTGCCTTTATGTATGGTCTGATCATGATGTACAAATATATATGTATGCATTCATGAATATCTATTAATCAAAGCAACATACATTCGAATCAAATCTATATAAATTGACAATTAATACTCCAATTCCATCATATCCTATGACAAGGTTTTATAATTTTGGGATCAATTTATCAATTGGATATCATATTTTTCTTTTGAACACATCAATGGTAGTGATTTTTGATATTTTGGAAGAATTTGAATGGTTTTCCCATTGATTATATTTGAATGATTTTCCCATTGATTATTTTCCCATTATTTTAATCTTTCACAAATTCCTCATCCATTTTCAAATAATTAGATGGATTGACTGGAAGAAGTAGTGACCAAGTTTACAAATTACATTGCTTATATCTGGGCATTCATGTCAGCTAAGAAATCTAAATATAGAAATGTGATTTATTTCATGAGAACTTCAAAAAATGGTGATACTTTGGTTGGAGTTAGACGTCATATTGAAACTTAAAATAATTGGATAATTTAGAGTGAGTTACCTAATATTGGGAAGTTGTATTAACAATTGTACTAGAAAGCAACACCAAATTAACTTAGAGCTTTGCCAGAGCAAAGGGAAAATATTTAGACGCCCTCCTTATATTTCTAGGATATTTAATACTGGATGATGAAATATGTGTCCTTGTTTGAACATGATATGTTCTATATGCTCGTACCTCTGCTTCCCTGGCTTCTAATAGGAACCTAAGCATGATGAAATATGAAAATGTTATATTGGTCCAATGTGGATTCTTGTGCTAGTAGTGGGCATATCATGTAACAAAAATATTTTAAGGCAATACTGAAGTAGATTGAAAAACTTGTTTCAGCATTAATATGATATTGTTGTTTTTTGGTATTTTGCAGTGCGAATGATAGGCAGGTGAGAATTGAAAAATGATTAGTCCCCAGTTTGTCAATGGAAAGACATGGGGTCCATGCCTTGTCTTCACAGAGATCAAGGTTTAATCTTAGACAATAATGATATTTAAACCTCAAATTGTATGAGTTTTTATGATGCCTCGACCTAAATCTGGTCATTTAGCTAGAAAAATCTACTAATGTTTCAACTAAATGTTGTAGTGTTTTGAATTTGTGGGGTTAGTTTTCCTTTGGTTAGTTTTGAATTTGTCATGAAACAACATACCAAGAATTACCCTCGCCACCCTACAATATTTATTGTCTCTCCCCTTGTAAACAAGATAGATATAGGCAGATATACAAATCTCCCTCGGTGGAGGTCCATGTATGATTGTTAATTTATTATGTCACAAAGATCCCATAAATTAGAGATAGCTTGTTCTAATAGTAACTAAAGAACAACTGAACGTCCTACTAATTGCAGAGTCTAGTTGTTGAAACCAAGTTTCAAAAAGCATTAATGTGATTCTATGCACTTTCTTATTGTGTTGATTCTTATTATAGCTCACTACTACTCCAAGTACACTGAGATAACGTATTTTTCCATTATTTGTAACTTATTTGATTATGAATGACTGTTGATTATTTAATGAGATTATGTTGTGTTAACTCTTATTATTTGATTCTTCCTTTTGAATTTTGGGTTGCAGTGATGTCCAAAGGGTGTCACACCTAAGTACAACTTGAAGCCTCTTGTACTAAGGTTGTCTGATATAAAGCATGATATTGATGTAGAGAAAATGCTTTTTTAGAGATTCTCTTTGAAGAAACTGTTGCTATTCTTCATTTGAATTGTTACTACTTTGATTTGAATTTGAAAACTTTCAATTTTAATCTTTGTAAAATCTTACTTTTTGTATACTCATTATGGTTTGGGGATAGAGTGCCTTTGATGTGTGGATGTCAATTTTTTTTTTAATATAATTGGATGACATTTAATTTTGTGCATTTTTAGCTATGAAATTAAATGATTACAAAATTCTCAATTTTGATTTTTAGCGACGAAAATGTGTTGTAGAGAAAGTTATTTGTCTTTTAACGACCAAATATCATTGTCGTTAAAAATGCCATTATTTTGTTTTTCGCGACCAAATTAGGACATTTTGTGACGAAGTATTAGCGACTAAATGTTTAGTCTTGTAATATCAAACATTTTGTGATAATATAAAATTGGTTGCTAATTGTCATTTTCAGTGACACTTTCAAAAATTCATCGCTAAAGACTTTTGTAGACGCACTTTTAGTGACTTTTTTAGTGACAAATTTAATTTGGTCACAAAAATCATTTAGACCAAAATAATGATTTTAGGGACCAAAATAATTGGTCGCCCAAAGTCTTATATGTTGTAGTGAGAATATCTCCAACCTACTATGCCTATGTTTGGGAAGTTGGGTTTGAAGATTTTTTTGCTAAAATAGCCACAAGAAACAAAATAAGTTTTTTAGTCCAATAAGGCAAAACATCACATCCAACCTATAATCATTACATTCTTTCTCTAACAAAAAAGTCAAAAACCCTTCCTAAACCAGATTTTTTAGCTCCAAGCTAAAATAGCCAAAAAGCTAAAAAGCTAACCCACTTTCCAAACGAAGCCTATGTATATAACGCATGTTAGCCAAAATACTTAATATAACTCACTTTTTCAACTCCAATTCACTAAGCATATAATTAAGCATTTTGCCTCAATTTACATTCACTAGCTACATGTAGCTAGCCTTCAAAAGTTAGGCAAAATGTATTTAATCTTTAAAATTATTTCCCTCCATATTTGTTATTGATTGGCATTTTATAAAATAAATAGTATTTAAATAAATAGTTAAAATAAAGAGCATAGTTGGATAGAAATATAAAAAAAATTAACAGATAAAATAAAATGTATACTTTATAATAATATTTGATTAGATAAAATGTCTATTAACATTAGAGATACTCGGTCCACCATACATTTACTTGGTCCAAGTTTGTACCCTAGACCAAATCACATAAGGCTTGGGTTACGGCTGAATCTAAGGTACTGAAGCCTGATTTGTTGGCCCGTCAGAGACAGTTTGTTGGCAAGTTCATTTGAGTGGAACTTGAATTTTTAGCGTTGGGCTAACTTGGCAAAAAACAATCCTGACACATTTGGATAATATCTTTGTCAATCCGGCCCAATACCGACCCTTATTGACTAAGTACACCCTTGATCACAATGTCATGGCCCAGATCAAGCCGAAAAAAGAAAATAAGAGGCTTATGAATGTGTAGATTAGGCCAACCTTATGATAATTTATAATTTCTTCCATATATATATTGTGTTACATACATATATATATAGGGTTAAGTCATGTTCAATTGTTGATTAACGCTCTTTAAATGACGACAAATTATAATTTGCTTAGGGAACAAATTTAAGTGGTGCTTATTATTAGTTACAATAGTGAGTCCCACCATTTATTTATCTCTTTTGAAGAGACAATATGACGTTATCCAAATATAAATTATATAGAATAATATTTCAAAACCACCAAATAACTTCTCCTTGATTATGCCTTATCAATAGCTTTCTCAAGAGCATAAATGTTATTGAAATAACGATATGGCATAATATTATTATTGAAACTTGGCATACAAAAAAATTGTTTTTTTGCGACGGTAAAACGCCGTAGCAAATACCCCAAACGCCGTCTCAAAAGGTTTTTTGCGACGGTAGGTGGCTTTTTACGACTGCAAGTGAGGGGTCACAACAAAGGGGTTTGCAAAAGAGTTTTTGCGACGGCAGTCATCACTAATGTTTTGCGACAGCATTTTTACCTTTTGCGACGACACTTTGCAGTCGCTAATAATGTTTGAAATTTCTTGACTTTTTGCGACGGCACTATTTTACCGTCGCTAAAAATGTTATTTGAGATGGCAAAAAATACCGTCGCTAATAGTCTTTTTTTTGCAACAGCAAGAACAGTATTTTTGCGACGGGGTGGTGCCGTCACAAAAAGTATTAAAAATATGAAATTTTCTATTTTTTGCGACTGTGTACTGCTGTCGCAAAAAGTATTAAAAAATAATAAAAATTTTATTTTAAATAATAAAATTTTTAATTTTTTGCGACAGTTTAGTGCCGTCACAAAAAGTAAAACCTATAACAAAATCAATAAAAATATTAAAATTTTCTATTTTTTGCGACAGTATAGTACCGTCACAAAAAAGAAAAAAACATCCTGCGATAAAATTATTAAAAATATTAAAATTTCTCCATAATAATATAAAAATTCCTATATAAAAATAACAATTTCTTCATAATAAAATATTCTTCCATTCATAATTACACATCAACAAAATTATCGCACTACATAATGTTCCATAATACATTTATAATGTTTAAATACATTATTTTGTTCATAATTCAAAATAACATAAACCAAAATTAAATATTTTTCTCATCATTCTTCGTAGATAACAAAAACAAAAGTTAGCCACATTCTCCACAGGCATGCATTCCACAAGAAGCACACTCTTACATGGGAAATATCTGAAAAATAAAAATAAAAATAATTAATGACAATATAATTATGTGTTAATGTTAATTACAAAAAAACATAAAAATTTAACTACTATAATATCAAATACAATATTTTTTTTGTTAGTCATCAAATCCCAGATGGATAATTAAACATCTCAATCAAATACAAAAATAAAAAACATTTTTTTTGTTATATATTTTTCTATGGTCTTCCAAAACAAATACCAATATTTTGCAATGTATCCATTTGGATATTTTTGAAGGTGTGATATCTATTTTATCATCAAGCTACTACTGACTTTAGTTATGCAAAAAGGCAGCTCAACTCAAGTTGTTTTTACTCAATGTGGGCTAACCCGTCCACATGCACAGAAAATTTTCAACTTTTACCCTGCTAGGATGAAGGCCTTAGTAGGATTAACTAAATATTTGCATCTTTATTGAATAAACTAGATTGCAGAGTCAATTAAAAGTGTACATCTTACCTGGCCAGTGCGGAAAAACAATTTTGTGTAGCCAACTTGATACATCTCAGGCAGAATATTGACCTAATGAAGAATTGCAACTGAAACACTTAGTGGGTCTTGCGATGCAACATTGTCCAGTAAAAGAAAACCATACCTAATGCAGGATACATGAAAAGAGGGCATTATAAAAATAAAAATAAAAGGATCATTGAGACAAGAAAAATCAGATGCTTGAGAATTTATTACACAATTTTTAGCATGCCAATAGAACTAAAAAAATTAAATAAAATGACACCATATTTCTTTACCTTCTGGCAAACTTTTGATGAGTCATCCTGGTAAGAAAGCCAGATCTTGATATTCGAACTACTTCTAGGACCCCGCAGCATCTTAGCTGCTGCAGCACAAGTACTTGTTCATACATTCCAGGAGATTGAACGTTGTTGGGTTTGATACAACGAATGAAATGTGGTGTTGTACTTTGTAAACGTTGCATTAATTGGAACAATTGGCCCTAAATATCAGCAAACAACATGAATCAAATTAAAGAAGCTAACTCATCCTAAAAAGAAAATTTTCTACAATATCATGTGATAAACCACAAGCCATGAGGGTCAAGTATTCTCAGAAATGATAATGTAATATCCTGTTATACTAATCCATCATTTGTGTAATCCATCATTTGTGTCAGACACAAACCCATGTGCATATGAAAAACCAAGAGTCACCCCAAATTTAAGACATAAATTTGATGATTATTTATTTCAAGGCTACAACATATGTAACCTCCAACTCTTATGTACATAGAAAAATATTCATATTTCACATTCTATAAAGAAATATTCCTACATTTTGGAATCTACATCTGGATCATAAATAAGACTAGTCATAGAAACATGGGCCAAACCTCTGTAATCAATTTGTACATGATCTTAATTAACAATACACCCCATAAGTGGTTCATCAGTCACCACTATTTTAAACTTCAGTAAAATATCGCTTTCAATATGATTGAAGTTCACCTAAGAAGTTCAAATCCATTATTGCCACTGCTTAAGCTTTTGTCCAAAAAGTTCCTTTTATGGTTTATGATGCCTTTGAGTTAACACCACTTTTGATTCTTGAAGCATTCTTAACAAGAGTTGAAACCAAAAGTCTTAGCCATGCAGGATTGGTACCCACTATAGTACAGCTTAGGAATACTATCTGTTTTCCTCTCATCAATGTAGCGCACACATGGGACAAACACAACATCACAAATATGCTAACACAGCAATTCCTAAGAAACTAGGACATGCACACAGTAAGGACACCAAATCATATTACTATTCATATACTTTTGATGCATATAATGTAAGAAAATATGTGAGGTAAATAAATATCTAAAAATTCTACTTACAAATGCAAAATATGAAAGACGAAATCCCACAAATGCCATATATAATGTACGCCTCTTAGAAATGTTTCAAAATATATTTGGGGTGGTGGGTTGCATTCCCAAGAAAGTCAAACCTTAGTCATGCTAAGAGATTCACCACATAGGTCTTATTAGAGACTCTGAAAACTGTTTTCAAAATGGAAACAGGTCCTCCCTAGAAGTGTCCATGCTACTAATACTCTCATTACTTAGTGACATTTCTGATTCTCTATCTTGTATTTAAAAATTTTATGTCCTCGAATAAGTCACGTTGTGCCTCTTTAATTTGATAGAATGGGTTTTTAAAGAAAATTACTATCCATGTAAATGGCCCAGACACCCTTTTCTTTGTTTTGCTACTTCAATTGCAAATCAAAAGACATACGCACAGAAAACAAAAAAAAAAATAAAAGAAGAATAAAATTTAAGTGCCCCAAATGTCACACAATGCCTCTCAGACATTCATGCTATTCTAATTAGCATAAATGGCGACAATGTGAAATTCACATTATCGAATTTGGGGTTTTTAATTTGTTTACCTCTTCCAAGTGTTTTTAATGTCTCCATTTGTTCTCCAACTATTTCCTATGCTAGCTGCCCAAGTCACTGGGTTTTCTTGGCCCCTAAAAAAACAAGATCATCCTTTTTGATGAATATATAATATAGTTATGAAAACAATTAATTGTATGGTATTTTAAACTAATTAAAGAAAGGAGATTAAAATTGAAGGCATACCATTCACATAGGGAAAAGAATATGGGTCGTCCAGTTTTAAGGAGAGCTTTACTCATTGTCGAATATCTACAACCAAGGATGTAATCATATATTTGGTATCAGTCCCTACATTAATTCTACTACCAGAAATAAATAAATAATAATAATAATAATAACAAAAACAAAAATTTAAATTTCTTTTTCAATATTGGTCAAACATGAACTAGTTTCATAATACATAAAACTAATTGACAATGACAAATGATTGAATAATCTATCAACCCTATAATTAAATTTTATCTAAATACTGCATTGTATTTTTTAATAATCAAAAGAAACGGTAATAAGAATTTTTGCATTCGTTTTACCTTTCTTGTGGACTCAATCCATTATTGTGGCAATTGTCATACTTCAAATAATCAATTCCCTTAAAAAGACGGACAAAAAAAATCATATTAGTCAAGTCAAGCTTGTGACTCCAGTGGAGTAAATTTAGTATCAAAGGAACAATAAAATAGAAACAAATACAATCCCAAGTTTATAGTTTTTATTCTTCCCACCTCCAACATCTTATTAATCTTACATGCAAGCATGGACGCACATATGGCATAGATAACTAATACAATTTTAATTTAGTTTATAATGTAATCATTTGATGAATAAAATATAATGAAAATGCATAATCGATCAATTAATTAAGACATACATACGTACCCATGAAGCAAAGGTGTTGGCATCATGTTCCTCGTAGCCAAGTGATCCAGGCATCCTTTTGTCACAAGTCAATGTCCTGAAAACAATAATACATAAATGGAACAATTTACAAGCTAGGGAATCCTTTTATTTGCATCAATAATACCCTTTCTTTTTGCTAATCAAAAAAAGAGAGAAGATATTGATAACATATGTTGGATTACAGAATTAGTTATGATGAGTGAGGTTTTAGGACAATAAATAATCAGCTCTCATAAATTTTACAAATTACTGACATATGTTATCTTTGATGATCTATAATTTGTCAAATTCGAACTATCAGTTAACTCTGTTACCCCAGCATCAGCGTAAATCCCAATCTTGAGCCCTTTACTGTGGACATAATCTGCTAGAGTCTTCATACCAGATGGAAAAATTGTAGCATTTGGTACCAAGTTTCCTTGTATATATATATATATATAAGACAAATGCAGCCCAACATTGATATATGTATTATAGATGTATACATTTCAATCTTCTTCTAGTATATATTAGGGCATCTATATATATATATATATATATATATATATATATATATATATATATGTATGTGTGTGTGTAAGAGAGAGAGAGAGAGAGAGAAATTAATTTAATCAAACCATCAAAAACTATATGAAACCCCATCTTATAAGTCTAACAAATCCCAAACTATATGAAACCTAAGCAAAGCTTCATCACATTCACAAACATAGATTCACATTGAAAGCCCTAACCATAGTTTGTTTGTCCAGTAGTCTCTACAAGGGACCACAAAACAAATAATGCCAGCCATCTCATATAGACGATGATTGCAACAGAGGGAACCTTGTCTGCCGCTCTCCATTCACACAGTAGCCTCGTTTGTTGCTCGCAGTCATCCGCCGCCGCTCGCCCTCGTCTGCCGCTCTCCGTCGATCTCGAGAGAGAGAGAGAGAGAGAGAGAGAGGGGAGGGAAGAAGAGATTAGGGATTTTTTGGGTTTGAGATTGGGGATTTTTTTTTAGGGGGATGTGGAAGCGGGAATGGGAAAAAAAATAAAGGGGGGAGCGGGAATAGAAAAAAATAAAGGGGCGGGAATGAAAAATAAAAATAAAAAAAAAATAATTAAATAAATTTATTTTTTGTTAAAATATATAATTTTTTGTAGTTAATGAATTTTTTTAAAAATTTTTTTTTTTTTTTAGTTATTAAGATTGAAAATTTATTAGTTTCATTTTTATTTTAATGAAAAAAAATATTATTATTTTTTATTTTGTAGAAGTAGGGGTAATATATATTTGAATGAAAAATATTTTCCACTAAAATAAAAGTTAATTTTCTGTAGTCAATGAAAATATTTTTCTGCGGCCTATTTTTTTTTTTTTGTTACTAAAAACCATGAACTAATTTTTTGTGGTAGAGGAAAGGGAACGGCAGCAGTAGTGAAGGTGGTGGATAAGAGATGATGGTGGTGGTGATGGTGATGGCGAAAGAGATTAGTGGTGAAGTTGTGGTAGTGGTAGTGTAAATGGAGTGGCAGGGGTGAAAGAGAGGTAATGGTAGTAGTAGTGGCAGTAGTGGTAATGGTGGTAGTGGAGTGGTGGCGATAGTAGTAGTAATGGTAGTCGTAGAGGTGAAGTGGCGACAGTAGAAATAATGGTGGTGGTGGAATGGTGTTTGCAGTAGTGGTGAAGGTAGTAGAGGAGGTGGGTGGTGAGAGAGAGAAATGAGTGAGAGACAGATAGAAGAGAGAGAGAGAGAGACAGAGTATGAGCGAGAGAGAGACAAAGTGGTCGCTAAAAATGCATTTTCTTGTAGTGGATCGATAAATCGAGAGGGAGCTCAGCAAATAGAGAAGACGGGAGTGAGAGAGTGAGCAATGCAAACACAGTGGGAGGGAGAGAGAAAGAGACAGAGAGAGAGAAAAAGATAAAGAGATAAAGAATGATAGACAAAAAAGAGACATAGAGAGAACAGAGATGGACGAGAGAGACAGAGAGAGATAGAGAGAAGAGAGATGAGCGAAAGAAACATAAGAGAAGAGAGATGAATGAGAGAGAAAGATAGAGAGAAGAGAGATGAGCGAGAGAGATAAAGAGAAGAGAGATGAGCGAAAGAGACAGAGAGAGAACAGAGATGAAAGAAGAGATAGATGAGTGAGAAACACAGAGAGACAGATAAACAAACAGACAGAGAGAGAAGAGTGATGAGTGAGAGAGAGAAAGAGAAGAGAGAAGAGAGAAAGGAATATGAAAAAATGGATGAAAAAATATAGACAAAGAGAGAGAGAGAAAGAGTGAAAAGAGATAAACGAGAGAGAGACAGAGAGAGATGAGCGAGAGAGATAAAGAGGAGAGAGAGAAAAGAGATGAGAGAGATAAAGAGAAGAAATATGAACGAGAGACACAGAAAGAAAGAAAGAGAGAGACAAACAGACAGAGAAGGGTGATGAGTGATGAATGAGAGAGAGAAAGAGAAAGAGAAGAGAGACAGAGACATAGAGAGAAAGAAAGAGACAGACAGACAAAGAAGAGTTATGAGTGAGAGAGAGAGAGAGATAAGAGAGACAGAGACACATAGAGAGAGAGAGAGAGACAGACAGACAGACAGACAGAGAAAAGTTATGAGTGAGAGAGACAAAGAGAAGAGAGACAGAGACAGAGATAGAGAGATAAAAAGATGAAAAAATAGGTGAAAAGAGAAATGTTCAAAAGAGTAAGACGATGTCGTTTTTATTTTTTTATTTTTATTTTTATTTTTTTTTGGTAACAGAAAAATACCGTTGCATTTATTTAAATCATTTTATGACTATATATATGAAGCCGTCTCAAAGCCACAATATATATATATATATATATTTATTTTATTTATTTATTTTTTTTGCAGCGGTACGTATTACAATCGCAAAAAACTCCTCCTTTTTTATTTTATTTTTTGCGACTGCAGCTGGTATCGTTGCAAATACTCTTTTTTTTTTTTGCGACAGCAATTTCTACCATCGCAAATACTCTATTTTTTGCGACGGCAAGTTGTGTCGTCTCAAAAAGTCACATTTTTTTAGACGGGAAGTTGTGCTGTCTCCAAAAGTCACATTTTTTGCGACGACAAGTTATGCAGTCTCAAAAAGTCACATTTTTTTGCGACGGGAAGTTGTGCCGTCTCAAAAAGTCACACTTTTTGAGACGGCAAATTGTGACGTCTCAAAAAGTCACATTTTTTGAGACGACAAGTTGGGTCGTCGCAAAAAGTCATTTTTTGCGACGGCAAATGTGCCGTCGCAAAAAGTTCCGTCTCATAAACTCCCTTTTCTTGTAGTGATAGCATTACACAATGACTCAAGCCAATGCTAATCAGGTTTTTGACTTGATTTTTTTCCGTCTATATCTTTCTTGTTACCTACGACGGCAAAATAATATTTACTTCTTGCCAAATTATATTTACAATCCTTATAATTTATTTCATCTATTGATTTTGATCATTTAATTTTAATTATATCAATTTTATCTTTTAATTTTTTACATTGTGTAGTCCAATTGATGACATCAACTAAAAAAATAGATAGAAATCAATGACAAAATGGTATATTAAAAAAGGAATGAATCATTTTAAAATGAACGTCAGGCCCTCAAGATGCATTATCAGTTGAACTAAATTGATGTAAGTCATTGAAGTTTATTTAAATTTCATTTGAAAACTCAACGAATTTTGTTTAAGCTTGCCAAGATATACGTTATTTAATCTTTGGTTTTGAAAATAAGACAACTTTTAAAATGAATTTATGTTTGATTAATTTACATAATGAATCAACTTTAAATGAAGTTTTAGTAAATCAAATGCGAGTCAAGTTTGAATAGTTTGATTGGTTTTACATTTTTGTTTGGAATGTGTAATTATGCATATATATATATATATCATTTTGGCCTTCTGTATTTATTTTCAAAAAAATTATTATATTCCAATAAAAAAAATGAAAAACGTTTGAGGGCCACAATTTTTGTGACCACAATGGCTCAAAACTGTCAAAACGACGTCGTTTTTTGTGCAAAACATGCCAAAATGACGTCGTTTTGACAGTTTTAAGCCATTATGGCCACAAAAATTGTGGCTCCCTAGCATTGTTGAAAAAAAATATTGTTTAGTTTGGCATTCGCAATCATTATAGAAGTATGATGTGCTTGGATCCGGAATGGGTGGCATCATAATGCTAAGTTCAAAGAATTTTCATATGAAGTGTTGTACTTGTGATATTTTCAATTATGACTGCAGAAAAAAAAAAAAAAATCTTCTCAGTGGCAACACAATTGAGTTTGAAAAGTTTTGCTATGATACTCTTTAATGCTATTTGTCTCAGTGTTTTAAATTAGATTTCATTAATAAGTCTCTTTTCCGCTCATTAAAAAAAACTAAAAAAAAAAGGGAGTTTTTTTGATAAATCCATTTTCTAAGAGCTTTATTCCATCCAACCCATATTCTTTTTGACTATTCCATTAGGTCCAATTTGAGATAAGAAGACCAAAATACCCTTTTCATCTACTTATGTTCTATTTAGTTCACATTATTTTCATATATTTCAATAAGTCCTATGGGTGACATAATTACCAAAATACCCTTAATGTGAATGTTCACACCATCAATATAAATGTTTATATCGTCAACGTGTAGGGGCCCGGCTCATGTCGATCCTCGTGGGTGCCCGGAAAAATTCAAGTCGGGCCTGGCCGGCCCACAAGCCAAAAAAATAGGCTCGACCCGGCCCGTTGATAATATGAATATTCACATTGACAAGTTAACATTCACATTGATAGGAGTGTAAAATTAGCCTGCGGCCCGTGGGCGGCCCGAACCAGCCTGTCGCCCGGGGCGGGCCCGGGCCGACCCGTTTACAATATGAATATTCACATTGACATATTAACATTAACATTAACATTGACAAGAGTGTAAAACTGGCCCATGACTCGTGGGCAGCCCGAAGCTCGGGCTCGGGCTCGGGCTCGGGCTCGGGTCGGGGCGGGCCCAGCCCGGCCCGTTGACAATGCAAATATTCACATTGACATGTTAACATTCACATTGATAAGAGTATAAAATTAGCCCGCGCCCCGTGGCTGCCCGAAACTAGCCCACGGCCCGTGGGCGACCCGGGGCGGGCCCGACCCGGCCTGTTGACAATGTGAATATTCACATTGACATATTAACATTCACATTGATAAGAGTATAAAATTGACTCGCATCCCATCGGCGGCCCGGGGAGAGCCCAGTCCGACCCGTTGACAATGTGAATATTCACATTGACATATTAACATTCACATTGATAGGAGTGTAAATTTGGCCCATGGCCCGTGGGCGGCCCAAAGCCCGCCCGCTGCCCAGGGCGGGCCCGACCCGGCTCGTTGACAATGTAAATATTCACGTTGACATATTAACATTAACATTAACATTGATAAGAATGTAAAATTAGCCCGTGACCCGTGGGCAACGTGAATATTCACATTGACATGTTAACATTCACATTGATAAGAGTGTAACATTAGGCCGTGCCCCGTGGCTGCCCAAAACACGTCCACGGCCCGTGGGCGGCCCAAGGTGGGCCCGGTCCGGCCTGTTGACAATGTGAATATTCACATTGACATGTTAACATTCACATTGATAAGAGTGTAAAATTGACTCGCGTCCCATGGGCGGCCCAAAGCCCGTGGGCGGCTCGGGGTGGCCCGGGTTTGGGTCCGGGCCTACCCCGGGCCGCGGGCGAACTTCGGGCAGCGGACAAGTTTTACACTCCTATCAATGTTAATGTTAACATGTCAATGTGAATATTCACATTGTCACGGGTCGGGCCAAGCCTGCCTCGGGCTGCGATCAGGCTTCGGGCCGCCCACGGGCTGCGAGCCAATTTTACACTCCTATCAATGTGAATGTTAACATGTCAATGTGAATATTCACATTGCCAACGGACCGGGCCCGCCCTGGCCCAAGGTCGGGCTTCGGGCTGCCCACGGGTCACGGGCCAATTGTACACTCTTATCAATTTGAATGTTAACATGTCAATGTGAATATTCACATTGTGAACAGGCCGGGCCGGGCCCGCCCCGGGCCGCCCATAGGCCGTGAACGGATTTCGGGCAGCCACGGGACGCGGGCTAATTTTACACTCCTATCAATGTGCATGTTAACATGTCAATGCGAATATTCACATTGTCACGGGTCGGGCGAAGCCCCCCTCGGGCTGCGGTCAGGCTTCGGGCAGCCCACGGGCTGCGGGCCAATTTTACACTCTTATCAATGTGAATGTTAATATGTCAATGTGAATATTCACATTGTCAACGAGCCGGGCCGGGCCCGCCTCGGCCCGCGGGCTGGCTTTTGGCTGTCCATGGGCCGCGGGCCAATTTTATACTCTTATCAATGTGAATGTTAACATGTCAATGTGAATATTCACATTGTCAACGGGCCGGACCGGGCCCGCCCCGGGCCGCCCATGGGCCGCGGGCGGGTTTCGCGCCGCCACGGGACATGGGCCAATTTTACACTCCTATTAATGTGAATGTTAACATGTCAATGTGAATATTCACATTGTCAACGGGCCGGGCCGGGCCGAGTCGGGCCCGCCCGGGGCTACTGTCTAGTTTTATACTCTTATCAATGTGAATGTTAACAAGTCAATGTGAACATTCACATTGTCAGCGGGCCGGGCCAGGCCCGCCCATGGGCCGTGGGGGGGTTTCGGGCAATTACAAGGCGCGGGCTAATTTTACACTCCTATCAATGTGAATGTTAACTTGTCAATGTGAATATTCACATTGTCAACGGGCCGGGCCGGGCCCACCCCGGGTTGCGGGCGGGCTTTTGGTTGCCCATGGGCCGCGGCCCAATTTTATACTTTTATCAATGTGAATGTTAACATGTTAATGTGAATATTCACATTGTCAACGGGCCGGACCGGGCCCGTCCCGGGCCGCCCATGGGCCGCTGGCGGGTTTCGCACCGCCACGGGACGGGAGCCAATTTTACACTCCTATTAATGTGAATTTTAACATGTCAATGTGAATATTCACATTGTCAACTGGCCGGGCCCGCCCTGGCTCGCGGGCGGGTTTCGGGCCGCCCACGGGCCAATTTACATTCCTACAAATGTGAATTTTAAAATATGAATGTTCATATCATTAAATTGCTAATCGTTGAAAAAATATTTATAAGGGTATTAAAATTAAATATAAGGGCATAAGTGTCCAAGAAAATAGTGTAAATCAAGAAAATGGACTTTATGGAATAAAACTATACATACATGAGACTAAATGGGTTAAGAAATTTCTTCATGGACTTCTTAAGTTAAAACACTTCTAAATTGGACTTATCAATAAAAATCTCAAAAAAAAAGTGTCTTTGGATACAACAAAAAGATAAAAGAAAATATTAAAAATAGAAGACACTTTTTTTTTTTTTATAAATATTTTTCATTAATCTCAAAACTCTTTTAACCTTTTCACCTATTTTCAATAGACGTTTCACCCTAATTCTATATTAAACAACAAAAGAACCTTTGGTTGTTGCAAGTGATGGGTATTTTTTTTTTTTTTACTCGTACCTGCGCCCGCTAGTATTTTTTCAAAGAATTTAGGCCTTGTTTGGTTTGTGTTTTTCAAAAAATTTGGAAAAAAATTCTCTACAAATAAGTTTTCAAAAGTAATCAAATCAAACAAATTTTTTCAAAATTTTTTTCCAAAACTTGTTTGGTTTACAAGTTTTCCAAACAAATCTCTTTTCTCATACACATCAAATCAATCACTTTTTTCAAAACTCTCTCTCAAAATAATTTTTCAAAACATCTTTTAAAAAAAAACCAAATCAAACAAATTTTCGTACATTTTATCTCAAAACATGTTTCTCAAATACAAACCAAACAAGCCCTTAGTTTCTTTGTTATGATCTTTCTACAATAATTTATATATATATATATATTTTTTTTTTTAAACGAGAAGATATATCAGTAAAATATATAATTCACTGTTGGAGTTAAAATAGAAGTGAAATGATGTTTAAAACCCTATATGAATTTCAAAATTACCACAATAATACAATTATAATGAGATCCATTCCAGAGAATTCTGATCCACTTTAGCAAACCAAGGACCAATTTGATAAAACTAACAAACAGTACAGGCATCAAATTCCAAAACTATGGATCCATAGCCCAGAGTACCCCCAAAGTTCGGCCCAAAGAGTTGAGGCCCATCAACTTGGGCCAAAAACCCATGTTTCCATTATTCAGAAATTGTTGTGGATCGGGGTGTGTTAATATGGCCCGCAGCCTAGGGTGGGCCTGGTTTGGTTAGGTCCAGGCCCAATTCCAACCCAAAACCTTAGGCGTAGGCCGTCATTTTTAAACCTAACCCAGCCTGTAAGCCCGCTCAAGGCTTGCTTAAAAGCCTGGCCTATCCAAAACTCAGTGTCATTTTTAGTAAAAAATAAATAAAATTTTGATAGAAAAATTAAAAAAAAAATGTTCAGACTTGCCCAAACCCTATCCAAGTCTAGGCCCAGGCCCGGGCCTGAGCAGCCCGAGTCCCGAATACTCCCTGGGCCTGGACTTGGCCTTAATTTTTTTTAAAATATGATAATACTATCTATAATATCAAGTCTCATTTAAAGAATTCTTGGAGATGCTTTACTAGACTGAATATTTTTAAGTTTGGAATAAAAATAAATAAATGTGGGGTAATTTTGAAACTTTTTAAATATATATTCTATATTTGTGGAATGATCATTGAATATATAGATAAATAAACAGAGCCATTTAAATAAAAAGTGAGACATTTTAACAGATAATTGGACAGATAGATAATACGTGTACAGATATAAGATATTTATACAAATAGACAGATAAATAAGTTTTGAATAGATGGATGTCCTTATGGACAAATAATGTCATTTCGGCTTAAACAAAATATTTAAACTTGGAGCTATTGATTCAAGAGTTTTAGAAATAACATTACAAAAAATTAAGGTTTTAGAAACCATAATTTAGGGACAAAATTATTTTTTAGAGACCAAATAATTTTGTTGCGAAAAGTGTCGTCATTATTATTTAGCAACAAAAATTGAACATTAGTGATAAATTATTATCCTTTGGGGAACAAATTTTTTGTCTAAAAAAATAAATCACTTTCAGACAAAATTATTTTATCCCTAAAAGTTTATTTATTAATGACATTTTCAAAATTTTGTCGCTGAAAGCCTTATTTTTGACTATTTAAGATGACATTTTAGTGACTATACTCGTGACGATGGAAATTGATCTCTAAATATCATTTGCAACAAAATTTTTACTTTTAGAAATCAAAATATTTAATTTTTAAAACTCTTATATATTGTAATATAAACTTCTCACAGTAAATATTAAGAAATTTTAAAAAGATTATACAATCTTTATTATAATGTTTTTATGTAAGATGTATAATGTACAATCTTTATTACTCGATAATTATGTTCTTCTTTTTTAAAATGAACTACCTTCCCCGCCAATCACGATGAAGTAATAAAATTTTGTAGAATAACAAACAGATCCTTAGCTTTAGACTCCACAAATAGCTCAATGCCGTGGTGACCCTCACCAAAGTGGGTCACTGTCCTTAAACCCTTCTCCTTCAACATATTTGCAAACTCCATCTGACGGTCAATCAACGGGTCATCATTACAACCCGTCACCAAGACCTGCCAATCCGCCAACCGGATCTGCTCTAGTTGACTCGACCCACTGCCCACCGTTGGATTGCAATACTCATGATCACGATCTGAACCGATGGGTAATGACAACTCCCACATAAAATCAGTCCCGGATAATGTCAAAAACGGGTCCTTAATCAACCCAAGCTCTGACCTGACCCGCTCTGACCCACCGAAAAACGGGTGGTGCAAAATCAACCCTTTGATTTTCAAGGGCCGAAGATCATCAATAACTTGGGTTGCACGTACCCCTGCATGGTAGGCTATGTTGGCACCAGCACTAGTGCCCATGAGAAAACAACATGAAAAATCACAAAATTGAGTTAGCCACCGCTCTTGGGTGGTTTTAAGCCACTGCAAGGTATCGACAGCGTCGTCGTAGGCAGCGGGTAGGCGGTGTTCGGGAGCAAGACGGTAGTCGACGGAGACGATTACGGCAGAGAGGTCGGCGGCAAGTTTGACACAGAAGTCATGGTTGATGGTTGAGGCTGCGCTCGTGAAGACAAAGCCACTGCCATGAAAGTAAACTATTACAGGAAGGTTGAGCATGAGATTGGGGGTGGTGGATGGTTTGTCAAGGGCTTGTTTGGGGAGATAAATTCGGAGCCATGTTTTGTTTTTAGGGTTTAGAGGAAGGTCTTTGGAGAGAACGGGAGAGTGGGTGTTGCGATCGGGTGTGGCTGGGGTGCTTGGAAATTGTATCAACCGTGTATACGTACCGTCAGGGTTGGATACAATGCCAGGCTGGTTTTGCTGATCATGAGACAGGATGGAGTTTGAGAATGATGAAGAAGATACAATGCCAGGCTGATTTTGCTGATCATGGGACATGATTGAGTTTGAGAATGATGAAGAAGGAGTTGAGTTGAGTTGTTTTAATAAGAGACTTTGGCTTCGCAATTAACGCAGGAGATGCAATTGATATTGATGTTAACGCTTTGTTTATTGTTTTCTTCACACAAAATCTTTGTTCCATTCATTTGGTTTTTCCGCCCTAAATTATGTTCTCCAACACGTAATTAATTAAGGGAAGTGATTCATCCCCCGAATCCCCCGAAAATGCCATTTAAGGTAAAAAAAAAAAAAAAAAAAGGGAAAAAAAGAAAAGAAAAAGAAAACAGTTTCCAGAAAAGGAAATTAGGAGGATTAGGGGGAGGGATTTTAGGGCTCTAAATCATTTTCCATTAATTAATTGCTTTATTTTATGTAACTGGTGTGATACAGAGAATTTGAGACAACCAAACACAAATCTAAACAAAAGATCTTATCTTTTATTTAAAATAAATAAATAAACGTTGTTTGGAATAATTTAAATAAGTATATTTATTTAATTTTTTTATAAAAAGATATGCAAAGTGATAAAAAGGTGATGTAACCTCAATAAGAAGTGATGTGACCCAAATAAGATAAAAAAATTATCTAAAGTAGATCACCGCAAATAATTTGCATAATGTTAGGCTTCATAAAGAAATATCAAGAAAAGTTTTATGAAATTTTTAAAAATAATCTAGTATGGTAGGTAACAAAACAAGAAAACAGCTTACCTTAATGTAAGTATATTTTAATTTTGAAATCTTAATTTGCAAATAGTATAAACTTAGTTTTGTATAGTGTACTATGATTGATATGTTATAAATTAGTGTATGTGATTGTATAACATACAATAAAATACTACAAATTAATTTAATGGTGGAGAATTTTCATGAAACTTTTCATGTTATTTTTTTATGAAACGTAGCGTTACTTTTAAAATAAAAGGCAAAATTTATTTTACCCCTTGTCGTTTAATGTCAGAGCACTTTACCCCACTTTGGTTCAAATATAGCTAGAAGGATTTCATATGAAATGACTATAATATCAGTAAACTCGTTAACACCGTTAATTATAGATGTAAAATAACTATAATATCTCAAAATCCTATATTTTTTTTTTTGTTATTTTCTATCTCATCTCTCATACACATAATTTGTAATGTTTAATATTAATTCAATTAAATCATAATTAATTATAAATTCTTAATTATGTAATGTAATGTAATTTTTTTTTATTTTAATTATATTTTAGATTGCAATTAATCCTAAATATTTAACTGTTTATTGTAATTACTAACTTTTTAATCTAATTATATTTTAGATCACAACTAATCATAAATTCATAATTATTTATTATAATTCCTAACATGTTAATCAAATCTTAATTTAATTATATTTTAGATCAATTCTTAATTATTATTTATTTTATATTTTTATTTAATATTATTTTAAGTCAATTCTTAATTATATTTTAATTAACATATAAATCAAATTTTAGATTTGGAGAAAATAAGATAAAGCTGTCTTTTTGTTGTTGATTTCACTCTAATTTTTTAAAAAAAAAAAAAAAAAAAACTCACTCTAAAAAATTGTGTGTGTAATACATCTACACCTTCCGTTATTTTGAATAGAAAAACTAATGGTACTTAGTCTAAAACCATTTGAGAGTTTTCTAACTATGGGGTAAAGTGCTCCAGCCTCAATTCACAAAGAGGTAAATGAATTTAATCCTAAAATATAAATGTATGGTAAAGTAGTTTGTGATAAAATTAAAAATTAATTGTGAAAGACTGAAAGTCCTATTAGAAAGATAGGTGCACTGATAAGTCATCTTGACTTTTGGTACATCAAAAAATCCTATTTACTTTTAATTATTACTACAAAATTCAATTTTTTTGTAGTTGCATTTTTGTAAAAAAAAGGGGTCACTAATTGTTTGTTTTTAGCAACAGTTTGAAAATTTTATCACAAAAAAAAGTTATTAATTGTCATTTTTAGCGATAAATTTAGAAAATCGAAGCATAAAAATGTCACTAATTGTTGTTTTTTAGCGATAGATTTACAACAAAAAAACAAAGCAACTAAATCTAAACTTTTAGCGACATTTTTAGAAAAGTGTCATTAATTATCAATTTTTAAGTCTTTTTAATCTATATAAACGTTTATGCAACTTAATGGTACACATGTCTTTATAACAAAATTTGTAAATGACTGAAAAGTCCTATTAGGGAGATTGCAACACAAGGCATCTTGACTTTTTGGTGCACCAAAAAGTTCTATCCATTTTTAATTGTTATTACAAAATTTTATTTTTTTAAAAAATTTTTAGCAAGGTTTTCATAAGAAAGTGCCACTAATTGTTAGTTTTTAACGACAATTGAAAAATTCGTTACAAAAAATATTATTAATTATTATTTTTTAGCGACAAATGCATAAAATTATCACAAAAGATCTCATTAGCAACGATTCTGACAGAACCAATTTTAGCGATAAATTGATAAGACTTTTTGTTCCATACAAATAGTTGTAAGACATAATGGTTACATGTATCCTCATAACGTGACCTACCAGTAATCACCCCTGGCAATAATTATGGAACTATGATGGGCTTGGATTAGATGGCATCATAAATATAAAAAAAAAAATTGTAGATAAATTATAAATATGAGTAATGATAGAAATTTTAAAAATTCTATCAAAGTTTTTATCAAATATCTTACATGAGTGTGGGACTCACACCACACCCTTGGTAGAACTTTTGATAAAATTTTTGAAGTATCTAGCATTTTTGTATAAATACACTTCCCTTGAGTTTGTTTAAAATATAAATTTTTCCTTATAATTTTAAAAAATACATTTTACCCTTTGAAGTTTCCTATTTCATAACAAATAGCCCTTTTATTAATAAACTATCAAGTTAATTAACAGTTTTTAAAAAAATCATAAATTTATTTCAATTAATACTTCAAGTAATTTTATTATATATGTGAGCAGTTAAGAATTCAACAATGATTCATCCCACTAAAAACATCACCACTAATAGCACTAATGCATTAAAAAAAGTAAAAAAAAAAAAAATACAACTCTAAGACCAAAACATCACATCATTAATAGCAGGACTCACTGCCACCTAATTAGTGGGAGCACTAATTAGTGCTCCCAAGCATTATTCTTTAGACAAATATCAAGAGATGTATTTATAATTTGGTTTGGGATGTTCTAAATAAATATATTTTTTAACTTTTTATAAAAGGATCTTTAAAAAAGTAGAGAATAGATGTTGATTGATGTGATCCAAAAAAGATAAAAAGATGGATTAAAATAGGTTATGCCAAACAAGGAGTTCAAACAATTTTCATATGAAGTGTTGTTTTGTGATATTCCCAATTATGAGTGCGGAAAGAGTTTAAGAATAAAATACTTTCTATCTAAATAAATTTATTTACCGTTAATTATTCAGAAGTTTGGAGTCTCCTAAGAACTAATCTTACAACTGACAGAGTAAACCTCCTATACTCACCCAATTCTTCGAATTAAACATCATAGCCAAGCCAACCTAGAATCAACAGAACATAGCTACATTTTAAAAACTCATGTTAGCAAGTATCTTTTGGATTAGTTTCTTGGTACCAATTAGTTGGGATTGAAAAATTTTACTATGATACTTTTTTCAATTACCTTTACTTTAATGGTGTTTGTGTCAGTGTTTTACATTAGATTTCATTAATAAAATTTCTTTTTTACTCATTAAAAAAAAATTTAAAAAAAAAACAAAACAAAACAAGTGTCTTTGAATACAACAAAAAGATAAAAAGAAAATATTAAGAATATAAGACACTTTTCTTTCATTTTAAAATATTTTTCATTGATTTTCAAACTCTTTTATTTATTTATTTTTTTTACATATTTTCAATAAACTTTTCACTTTAATCCTATATTAAACAATGCTCTAGGGCTTTATTTGTTTGGACAGACTAGATTAGATTGGATTAGCATTCCTATGACTAATAGTCATAAGACTACGAATTCTTTGGGTTGTGTATTGTATCCTATGTTTGGATTGAGTTAGGATTATAACGAGAGATTAATAAAATATTATCCACTCCGATGTTTGTTTAAGGGGATTGGAATGGATAGGACATGAGATATCCAATATATTGACCATAATACCTCTCTTATGGTCCTTTTATAAGTTAGTCCAGATTTTGACTTAGTCTCCCAATTTATATGATATCCTTTATGTGTGATTGAATAGTCCATCATATGTGAGATAGCATATCCAAATAGATTGTTAGTCCGTACTTCAATTTTGTAACCAAATATCAGATTAATAATTTTATTGAACTACTAGTTCAATTCCAAGCACATATCTGCTTAAATAAACATGTCCTAAATGTCCTCAATGCATCTCCATCTACAAAACCAACATTGTAATAGACTTCGGTCTTGAGTTGGCTCGACAATTTTCCCACCCCTACTCAAATTAATTACACAGTAAAAGGAACTTGATTATGGTGCGCGTGATGATTTGGTCGGTTTTTTTTTAACACTCATACCCGCACTGCTAATCTCTTTTCAAAGTATTCAATTTCTTTGTCATGATTTTTAGACAATAATTTATATATATATATATATATATATATATGTATGTATAATGAAATCTTTCCATTACAAGTATGAAACGCAGAAAATCAAAATCCACAAGACATAATACTAAAATATATAATACAATCTTTCAGTGAAAATTAAAATGAAATGATGTTTAAAATTGTGGAGAAATGATTTGGAAATACTCTTTAGATCCTGGGAGACGCTAGTGATCCTCAGCTAGTCACTTGAAAAGATATAAACACTCCGGTCGGGAGTGCCGGAATTAGCACTCCGACGAACAAGTCAGTTCATACACTCAAGATAGCTTGTTTACTAAGTTAAATAAAGTGATTCTTACATACCTTTCCCAATCCATTGTTCCTGTATTTATACCTGTTCCTTTTGATCCTCGGGGCCAAGGCCTACTTTTTAATCATTGTCATTTCTATTATTCGGCTCTAAGGATCTACACTTATTCGGCATATGTATTGTATTCGGCTTCCCATTCTTGTACGACACAGCCGATTAAAATTAGTCTTCTAAGGTACACACCTTCTGATCTTGCCATTTATTCGGCTCCCACAATTGCCCCCCGAACTCCCCGTTAACGGTAGTTAATCGACGTGTTTGGTCTTGAATTGGAAAAGTCGAAATAGGTCAGGCGGTTTAGCGTGTGTAGACACCCCATTTTTGACCGACCTTAAGACTCAGACACCACCAGTTGAGCGTTCGGTAATATTGCATATTATGCTCATTTAGAAGTCTCAGAGTCGCGGTCGTGAGCCCTGCCTCCGGATTTTCGAACCCTCTTCTGTGCCTTGCCTCGGTTTGCGAACCAGACTCAGTTTTCTCTGTTTCTTTTCCTGAGGGGAGGGAGAGGTCTCGTAGACCATCTCTCAGTGGCCGTGGGCTACATTTTGTGGCTGTAGGCCATTTTGCCCATTTCGGAGCCCGGTTCCCGGTTTTTCGGAGGCGTTGGCCGTGTGCCTCGGTTCGGGACCGCTTAACCATCTCTGTTTGCTCCGGTTTTTGGCATACATTTTATTTACTCCCTTTTGAGGGACACTAAGGTTTGAGAGACCCACTTCGTGGTCGAATACCACCTTCGGTGCTTAACAGGCAGTTTTTGGGGCCCCAAACTGCGCGTTCTGGCCCCCGAACATTCGTTTTGCATCGGTTTTCGTTCATTTTTGGCAGGTGCCTCTGTTGTATCACCAGGAAGGCTGTAGAAGGGTGGGAGGCCAGCAATTGTTTTAGCAACCAGTTATATATCCTCCGGCGCCCTCCGACGCCCGTTTTTCTCACTTCCGAGCCAATGTTGACCACCATTGGACTATTTTCTTGAACTTCTAACCATATATTTGTGTTGTACACACATGGAGGACCCTAAAAGTTGGTGGCCGGCCAGTAATTCCACCTGACCCTTTTGAACCCTTCCTAAAAGTAGCCTATTCTCTCTCCTGTTTTACAGTTGCCAATTTTGTACCACAGGGTTGTGTTGAGAACACATGGGAGGACACCAATTTGTGGTAGCCGGCCATTAAATCTTCTTGCCCCTTTTGACCCTTGGCCGGCCGGCTATGGGAGGTGGCCGGCCGGCCACCTGCAGCTCCAAAAGGTGGCCGGCCATGACCCTTGCAACATATACATTACAGCTATACACTTTTTTACCTCCAAAAATCTTTGTCCGATGGGACCTTTTTTGGGGGGAAACTTGGCTTGTTTCCCCCCCCCCATTTCTTTCCCTCCTTTTCTCCCCTTCTTTGGTCCATATTACTGGCCTCCAGCATTGAGAGAAGGGTTACTAAAAATTCCCTAAGAGTTCTTGCATTGTCTCCCTCTCATCTCTCTCATTTCCTTCAAAAACACCCAAAATCCTATCCAATTTTCACACCATCACCTAACATCACCAGCACTACTCCCTTTCCAGCAGCTTGGGGAGCTTTCCAGCAGCTAGGAGGCACCACTTCTCAAGCCAAGAAGCAACTAAAGATTGGTCTACAAGGGTAAGTACCAATTCCCTCTTTTTGAGCTTAATTTTGTAACCTTTTCTTGGCTATTTTTCTTGCTCTTTTGAGCTCCGACCAAAACTGAAAGTACCCTTTATTTGAGCTCTATTTCATGTTTCATTAAGGGAATTTTGGCATTTGAGGTCCCTATGGTGCACTTGCTTCATTATCCTTCTTGTATGTCATAATCTTGCATAGTATTTTTGGCTTGTGTGTGATCTGTTTTGGAGCATGATCTAAACTGTAAATAGGCTTATTTTGAGCCCCTATTCAAAATTGAAGAAGGGCTCATCACTGTTTGGGACCTCCATGTGCCACTTGCCATTGTACCCCTATTCGGTCCCCATTTTTGTATGATTTGGCAGCCCACTGTGCTTCTGTTTTTGGTCTTTTTACAGAACTAAAAACAGTCTTATTTTGACCCATTATTCATGTTTAATTAAGGGTCTTTTATGGTTTGAGGCATCTTTTGTATACTTTGTGTTATACCCCTCTTTGGTCCCCATTTTTGTATGATTTGGCAGCCCACTGTGCTTCTGTTTTTGGTCTTTTTACAGAACTGAAAACAGTCTTATTTTGACCCATTATTCATGTTTCATTAAGGGTCTTTCATGGTTTGAGGCATCTTTTATATACTTTGTGTTATACCCCTCTTTGGTCCCCATTTTTGTATGATTTGGCAGCCCACTGTGCTTCTGTTTTTGGTCTTTTTACAGAACTGAAAACAGTCTTATTTTGACCAATTATTCATGTTTTATTAAGGATCTTTCATGGTTTGAGGCATATTTTATATACTTTGTGTTATATCTCTCTTTTTGCCCCCATTTTTGCATAGCATTTTGAACATATTTTCATACTGTTTTGGGTCCGGCCATCAACTGTAAAATGCATTATTTTTGGCCCCTCTTCAACATTGTTGAAGGGTCTCTTTGTGTTCAAGGCCAGCAACCACCACTTGCTTCTTTGGCCATCTTTTGGTCCATTTCTTGCATGAGAGTTTAGCCATACCTATGCTGGTTTTTGTGGTTCGACATAAACTGTAAAAGATCATGTTTTGGGCCCCTCTTCAACTTTGTTGAAGGGCCCTAATCTGTTTGAGGTCAGAAGCTGTGAGTTGTTTCATTATCTCACATTTAGGGCCATTCTTGCATGCTAGTTTTGCCATATTTGTGCTTACTTTTTGGCCATGCTTTGAACTGTAAAAATTCTTGTCTAGGGGCTTCCTTGCTTCTGTCTTTTCATCTCGTGTTCAAATTATGCATGCATTGCATAACTATAGGCCATTTCGTGCGCCAAAACTCATGTTTCGGGACTTGTTCCATGCATCGGGTATCATTTCGCTTTGTTTCGGGGCTGTTTTCCCCCTTATTTTGCTATTGAATTTTATGTATTTGCATATCATATTCCATGTCTTTGCCATGTCTCATTAGAGTGGCATTTCGGTGCTTGAGGGTCGGTCCTTGGTTTGCGTGCACGCGTGCACGCATTTCGAGTTGTCTTGTTTTCATCTGATGCCCTCCTATGTGAGTGCAGCTGAGGCTCTCTCATGTTGGTGTAAGCCCATCATTGCATTGCGTATGCCATTTCATCCATAGCATTGTGTGTGCTTGGTTGTGTATTACCTCGTGTAGCGTGCATGCCATTCCATGACATTGTGTATGTTAGGATTGTATCTTAGTTGCATTTCATGCATATCATGCATATCGCATCGTGTTCGGGATAGGAGTTAGCCCGGGCACGGGAAACGTGGTGCATTTCGTACTCCGAGTGACGGAATGTGTCTCAATTCCAAGTCACCGACACTCCGGATCATCCATGATGGAGTTAGGATTTATTGTGTTTATACATGCATTCATTCTATATTGAGTTGCACATTTCGACTCCTCGGCCATCATGCATCGATATGCGTGATTGGTGACACGAGGATCGAGGCATGCATACATCTGTGAAAATACATTGCTATGCCCCTTTCCTGCTCTCTGTTGCAGCAAATCAAGAATCAGCAGTCTTTCGAGGCTTGGCACGCATTTCAAGAACAGGTGTAAACAAAGGCTAATTGGGGCATCCCAGTGGATTTCCGCGCAAGGCAGCCTAAACATACATCATTCATCAGAATAAAGGCAGTCCCTGGCTTGCACGCCAGTTTTACAGCTTTCTTACTTAATTTGTTAATTAATTCGGACTGTATTATTTATTTGGACTATAATATTCTTTTATTCGGGACTGTATATTTATTTGGACCCTCTGTGCGAGGGCAATGTTGTAATAAGTGTGCGTGAGTGTGATGTATGTCTTCCAACCCCACGTCTTTCTTCCCTTTTATTTACCTGCTTATGATGGTTAGATTAGGGCATATTTCAATTAGCATACAGTATGACAGCATGTTTGCATCATTCATCTGTTTTGCATGCACTGGGCTCGGCGCATCATACTAACTGCATTGTATTTTCAATTCCAAGTTGAATACGTGCTAGCTGTAGCATTTCATATGCCATGTTTAGAATAGCCGAGCCTGCTATAGTTGCATTTTTGCATGTGTTGCATTAGGCACTTCTATATAATTAGGATCATGCATGGATTTCTAATTAGCTTCTTTTTTGGCTTGGAGTACTCGGTGAGTTTTATGCTTTAGCATCCTTGCATGCGTGTGAGTGACTGCCATGAATAGCATGCTTACCATGAGGTTATGTGCTTATGTGATATAACTGCCTGAATGCCTGTGGGTGAAGGTTGGGTTGCTTAGATTGGAACAAATCATTGACTGGGAGTTTTAAGCCCACTAGATAGTGGCAAAAACATCTTTTGTTAAGCTCACCTGAGGGTGGCAAAATCTGCATTTTAAGCCTACTTGCGAGTAGCACCATCAAACCATTTTCAAAACAAACAAACATGAAATGTTTTGTTCCAATTCAGGCGATCCAGTCTATACTTGTATGTTGTGCGCATCACATAGTAATCTAGGCTAATAACCGGAATAAGAACACATAATGTTTTCAAAAATAGATATCATGGTTAGTAGAGGCCGATCTTTGATCGGGCGAGCGGGGGTGCTCACGAAGTGACCTTTCCCAATCGTACCCAAGTTCCCGAGCCGAGGCAACTTTGGTGATGACGGACACGTGGCCTTAGGCAACGAGTCAGGGTTTCCTAAATTTCCCAAAATAAAACATTTAGGTGGCGACTCTGTATCTGGCAAAGCAGTCCATGTTCGGCACTTCTTTCAAAAATCTGTTTTCTCAAAACGATTTGCCGGATTTGGACTCTTTGGTTCATACTTAGAACCGTGACAATTTTAGAGTCCTGAGCTGTAGTGACCCCAAATGAACAGAACGGGACTCACCCGCCCAGGGCGTTCGGGGACGTCTACAGTTTCTGGCGACTCTGTTGGGGATTTAGAGAACTTGACTCGAACTCGTGATATCTGTTTTTTACTACACTTGTGTGTTTCTTTGCATTGCATTTGCATTGGTGCGCCTAGGACACCGTGTTTGCCATCTGCTATTCCTGAACGGTTTGCCGGTGGCTTGTCTTGTCAAGGCATGACCATAAGGCTGACCGGTTGTGGGCTCTGCCAGTATGGGAACACAAATCCCGGTTTTACCGGGGCACCCTCTTTGACCATTCGACCTAGTGCATATTCGGATCCATAGTGACCATTCCAAACTAGGACAGGTTGCTTACCCGTTTATAGGTTGTTTGAAACCGCTGTGTGCGTAGTGAAACCCTAGCTCCTGACAAAATAGGACAGGGAAACCCTACCCCAACATAGGGGTGTTTTGGCTCTCAATTATCTGTTATGTGCTTTAGAGTGCGTCTCTACAGGAATGCATGTATCAGTGTATGAGTTTGGGCATCAGGCCTGCGGGCATCAGTCAGTATTTGAGAATCAGTTATCTGCGGGTATCAGAGATTCAGTTTTGGGGACAGTGATTCAGGGATAATAATCAGTGTTGGAGGACAGTGTGTATTCAGCTTGTCAACTGTGTGTTGTTATGCCCAACTGTGTGTCATGCATTTATTTTAAGCTGTTATGCTGTCCGTTTATCTATTTATTTATTTCCTTATTGCTTTATTTGTCTTTTTACTAGGGCAGTTCTAGCACAATTGCTTCCAACCCAGTAGATATTCCCCGAGCACTTTGGACACGAGGTCGCTGACTCAATCGATCCGAGGATCTAATTGACGGACAGCCAGTGTTTCATTCTCTACCCCCGATTGTCAGAAGAAAGCCGAGAAAGCGTAGTGTGTCAGAACAGAGGTTGTCAGAACAGTGGGTTACTCCATCAAAAGACAATAGAACTGAGATCCCGATTGTTGCTATAGAAATAGCCATACCAATTAGTCAGATGGATCAGCAAAATACATCAGGGATGGAAGCCCTAATGCGCCAGATGCAGGAAAGCATGAGACAAATGCAAGAGGATGCCACCCGTCAAGCGGAATTTTCCAAACAGCAGGCCGCGATCATGGCCCAGCAGGTCGAGCTCATTACCAGACTGCAACAGCAGAATACGGCATCTTCTTCACATCAAATCCCTCCTCCGCCAGGGGCTCCATTACCCGAGCAGGCGCCTACTGTTCAGAATGCTCTGCCCAACACGCAGAACACTATGCCGAATCTCCAGAACCTACAAGAGGACACGAATCTTCCAACGGGGCCGGCTCCGCCCCCGCTTCTGCCTCAACTGTCCAAAACCCATACGCCCAACCACCCGGACTCTCCCTTCGAGTTCGAGATTGATCATACAGCTCTGAAATTGAGCAAACTTGAGAAGCTCTTCAAGAAATCCCAATGGGTAAAGGCTATTCCGGATATCGAGGACGGATATACCGATGTGGCCGTGACATTGCCCGATAGGTTCAAAATGCCACAAATCGACCGCTTTGACGGGTCCGGCGACCCCATGGTCCATCTTCGACTATTCTCAGACATCCTGCGGCCGATGGGCCTAACCCGACCACAGAAGCTTTCACTGTTCGGCCGAACCCTGTCGGGTGTGGCCGCCCACTGGTACGCGAGGTTAAAAGATGAAGTAAAGAAGAGTTGGGATGAAATGGATGAGACCTTTGTCGCGCAATATTCGTACAACACTTAGATCGAGATTACAACTCGTGATCTCGAAACAACAAGGCAGGAGCCCAAGGAAACTTTCTCAGACTTTGTAATCCGGTGGAGGGCAAAGGCGTCAATGATGACTTTGAGGCCCACAGATAAGGACCAAATCCGGATGATTGTGCGCAATCTCCATCCAAAGTTGATGCAGAAAATGATTGTAATCCCCTTTCCCACTTTCTCAGATTTACACAAAATGGGGGTACAAATCGAAGATGCAATGAGGCAAGGTCTGTTTGACCAGGATAGGGAGAAACCGAGGAGGACATTCAACCGAAACAACAATGCAGGCCCGAGTGGCGTTGCAAACGCAAGAGCCTCGGAAGTCAGTATGGTCACCACCATTTCCCCTCCCCTTCCAAGGCCCATGGCGGCCACACCCTTCTCCGGTGCATCCGGAAGCAATACTCAAGCCTCCAAATACCCCCCCAGAGGCCAAAGAACCTTCACCCCACTATACATGCCTTTGTCTGAGGCTCTGGGGGTCTTGATCAGAAGGGGGCATCTGAAACCCCTAGAGCCGAGGCCATTGCCGAATCCACTCCCTCCCTCTCACAACCCGGCCAAGTACTGTGCATATCACCAGCAGCATGGCCATGATACCGACCAATGTTATAGGCTGCGTCACGAGATTCAAGACCTCGTTGACAAAAATGTGATTTTGCCGCCAAAAAAACCCAATGTCACAACCAACCCCCTCCCTACACACAACCAAAATCCACCTCCTAAAAGAGTCAACTTTATCCAGACTGGGGTCGTGTCTTACGATCCTAGCATTTATATCACTCCCACCCACCTACCTAAGCCGAAGGTGTTCCTCCCCGACTGCACTGACTTTTTGTGCATGTTGGACATCTCCACAACCCAACTAGAGCCGACGGTGGTGGCCACCGAAGATGGGGAAGGGCAGACTTCAAGAGAGAATAGGGTTGTTGAATCTGGGGCTGGACAGAGTTTTGCCGGGGAAGTCTATGATCCGAGCGGGTACGTCTTGTCAACAAGCCAGATTGGGCTAGGTATAGAATTGCCAGAGACAGGAGAGTTGTGTATGATCTAGGGGGATGGATTTGAGCAAGGGGCAGATGATCTGACAGCTGTAGAGGAGGTCTTTGCCAATCTACAATTTTTCGATCAAGAATCAGGCGATGCAGCAATTAACTGGTTCGACTATGAGGAATCGGCAGAGGCCACCGGATGGCTCGACGATCAACCAGATGTAGTGGGAGAATCCCAATCAGAACAGGGCCCGGCGGGGGCGAGAGTATCAGCTGTGGCCGGAAGGGCCGGAAGTCAAGTTATATTGCTGGAGAGCGCCGATACGAAGAATTTCGCTCTGGATGGAAGCATTGTGGATGCAAGAAAGGCTGAACAACAAGCTGCATTGGCGCAGATAAAACAACAAGGTTCTGAGAGAACCGGGAAAGCTAAGAGCCATGAAGGGATCGAAAGTGCTGCGGGCACAAGAACGGAGGATGCTGTGGGTATACAGATTAAAAGTGCTGTGAGCACGAACATGCCCGAACCGGACGGGTGCCTTTTGAGTGCTAGCGGAATGTGGTGGGAAGACGATGACTTATGTCTTGCCCACACGGATGAAGATTGGGAAAATAATCAACCGGATGACACTTGGTACCTCGATGAGGTGGATCACATGACGAGAAGTGGGCGGTACTTCAAGCCCCCACACCTAGACCAACCCGAGACATCCGGGAAAGATAGAGAAGCTGAGAAACAGAAGAAGAAGCAGATTGAAGAGGAAGCTGTGCTGAAACAGTTAAAGAAGATACAAGCAGACATCTCCATCTGGGGACTGCTTATGGCATCGCGAGTACATAGGCAAGCTGTCCTATCTGCTATGGACAAGTCCAAACTCTCCATAGATACTACGCCAGAGCAGCTGGTTGGGCTAGTTTTCCCGGGAGGAGGTTCCCCGGCGTTGACCTTTTCAGACAAGGAACTACCGTCTGAGGGCATAAATCACAACAAACCCCTCTACATTTCCGTGGAATGTAGAGATAAGTGGATACCGGTGGTACTTGTTGATACCGGGTCCGCTATTAATGTCTGCCCAACCAGGACAGCGTATGCAATCGGGTTGAAGCCCGCGGACTTTGTCCCGACTACTCAAGTAATCTGAGCATACGACAACACCAGCAGGGAAGTGATGGGGACTGTCAAGATTCAAACCAAGGTTGGTCCAGGACAACACAACATTGAATTTCATGTCTTGGACATTCCCGCAACCTTTAACCTACTCTTGGGGCGACCGTGGTTGCACCAGGTCAAGGCAGTCTCTTCCACTCTACATCAGATGCTGAAGTACCCTCACGGGAAGGGGGTAGCAATTGTTTTTGGGAATTCATCAATCCATCCACCGCCGGAAGTGTCCACACCTGTATTGGAAATCGAGCACGGCACAGAGGATGTGTTTTTATCCGGGTTCACTTTGGCTGAGGCTCGAGTGGTACAAAATGCTATGGCTGTGAATGAGGGGGTATACGTCAGTGCTCAATCCGTATACCTCATGAACAAGCTACAACACATCCCCGGAATGGGATTGGGAAAAAGCGGCCGGAAAGGTGTCGCGACATTGGCCGAAGTGCCACACAACCCTCACACCTTTGGATTGGGTTATCTACCCACCAAAGAGGATTGGGTGAGGAAGGGAAAGGAAATGGCTGGAAGGGCTAGAGCAAAGAAGGCTGGGAAGCCGTTTGAGTTAATGCATAGGCCCATTTGGGGTACCCCAAACGGACGCTTCGTCCGGGAGGGAGAAGACTTTCCATTTTGCGGCTTCCCAGAGCCATGGCTAAACGCGGAGAGGAAGCGCGTGCCTGGTTTCGAGATCTCCTTCGATTTGCAACTATCTGGGATGACGTTGCCGAAGCGCAGACAGACCCACCAACTGAGGTTGAGCAGTGTAAGACAGTGGATTCTGAGAGCACCGAACTTGAGATGGGGGTAGCGCTGGCGTGTCTACTTTCAGATCCTTCGATCGACCAAAAGTGCTTGGGGGATAACTCCTCGGTTTCCATGATTGGAGATGAAACAGCTGCGGGCCTTCCAGCGACTATCTTGGATGCATCTATCGCACCCTCTCTCACCTGGCAGTACGAGGAAGGATTTTTGTCCAGCAGCACCGGGTCAGGTAGTGAGCCGGAATCCGATTCCACCGAGTCCTGTGAGTCAGAATCGGGTTTCAGCTCGAATGAGTCTGAGTCTGGTACTCCTGGGGATGATAACCCGGATGCCACAGTTATGTCCAGGTCGTCTTTTTCTTACTCATTTGAGTCTATTGTAACCGAGAATTCGGATGATTTGGATGAACTTAATGAGAATCAAGTGACTGTGGTTTCTGAGTACTTTTCTGTGCCCTTAATTTATTGTATAAACTCAGACTTTCAAAATTTTGATGAAAACGACGAGGACGAAATTCCTCCGGTTTTGCAACGTTTAATTGAGCAGGAGCAGGAGATATTTGTCAAACCCTTAACGGATGAAATCATTACCGTTAACATTGGTACTGAGGAGGACCCGCGGCTGGTCCAGATCTTCGGAGGAACGCGAGCGCTTAGTCGCTTTATTAAAAAATTTCAAAGATGTTTTCGCGTGGTCCTACGAAGACATGCCTGGGATCGATCCTGAGATTGTACAGCACTGGATCCCCCTTGACCCCGAAGCCTGACCCGTCAAGCAAAAACTCAGAAGGATCTGCCCCGATTGGGCTCTCAAGATTAAAGAAGAGGTCACCAAGCAGATCGATGCAGGCTTCCTACTGGTATCCGAATATCCGACTTGGTTGGCCAACATCATTCCAGTGCCGAAGAAGGATGGCAGGATCCGGGTATGCGTGGATTTCAGGGATTTGAACAGAGCTAGTCCGAAGGACGACTTTCCCTTACCGCATATAGATGAGTTGGTAGATTTTACAGCAGGGCATGCTTTGCTCTCATTCATGGATGGCTTCTCAGGGTACAATCAGATAGTAATGGCGCCAGAAGACAGAGAAAAGACTGCATTCACCACCCCGTGGGGGACATACTGCTACAGGGTAATGCCGTTTGGGTTGAAGAACGCCGGAGCTACTTATCAACGGGCCGCGACCACGATATTACACGACATGATCCACAAAGAGGTTGAGGTGTACGTGGACGACATGATTGTCAAGTCCAAGGAAAGAGAGGGCCACTATACCGCCTTGCAAAAGTTTTTTCGAAGGATCAGAGAGTTTCGGTTGCGGCTAAATCCTCAGAAATGTACTTTCGGTGTCATAGCGGGAAAAATGCTGGGGTTTCTGATTACACAAAGGGGCATCGAGGTCGACCCTTCAAAGATTAAAGCCATCTTAGAAATGCCACCACCAAGGACTGAAAAGGAGGTGAGAGGCTTTCTTATCTCAAAATTAACCTTGACTTGTGAACCACTTTTTGGTCTCCTGAAGAAAGGCAAGAAATTCCAATGGGACGGCCGATGTCAAGCTGCGTTTGAACAGATCAAAGAATACTTGCAGAACCCGCCTGTGTTGTCACCGCCAGAGCCGGGGAAACCGTTGATATTGTACCTTTCAGTGACTGAGACTAAAATGGGCTGCATGCTCGCACAAGAATCGGAGGACAAGGTGGAGAGGGCCATCTACTATCTGAGCAAGAAGATGTTGGACTACGAAACCCGCTACACTCCGCTTGAGAAGGCTTGCTTGGCTTTGGTATGGGCTACCAAGAAGCTGCGGCACTACTTGTTAGCTCACTCCGTAATGTTGGTTTCACGACTAGATCCCATCAAATACCTTTTCGAGAAACTGGCACTTACGGGTAGGCTAGCTCGTTGGCTACTGTTGCTCTCCGAATTCGATCTGAAGTACGTAACACGCAAGTCAGTTAAAGGAAGAGCAGTGGCGGAGTTCTTGGCCGATCATCCAGTCGAAGAAGGTGAAGTAGTGGAGCATTTATTCCCAGATGAAGCCATTTTTCTCATCGACGACGAATATCGGACGATGTACTTTGACGAAGCATCAAATCAGTACGGGTATGGGATAGGAGTGTTGCTGATAGCACCCGACAATTCTCGTATTCCTTTAGCCTTTAAACTCCGGTTCAAAGTCTCGAACAATGAAGCAGAATATGAGGCGTGCATTGCGGGCCTAGAAGTAGCCTTGGAACTAGGGGCAAGACGTTTGGACGTCATCGGGGATTCGAACCTTGTTGTGTCTCAAGCAAACGGGGACTGGAAAGTCAAAGAAGAAAAGATGATGATGTACCACCAGACCTTGGACTTGATAATTCCTCGGTTTGAAAAGCCAAACTTTGCTCATCTTCCAAGAGAGAACAACAGGTTCACAGATTCTTTAGCAACTCTATCTTCCATGATAGACATTCCATTTCGAATCCGGATGCGTCCAGCCGTCATCGACCAGAAATTTGCGCCAGCCTACGAGTCGATCGCCGCTATAGATGAAGTTCAGGACGAGAACCCCTGGTATTATGATATTTAGAATTTCTTGGAAAAGGAAGCATACCCGCCAGGGGTAAATGCCAAGGATAAAAGGGCAATTAGAAGAATGGCCGTTCAGTTCATCATCTGTGGGGGTAAGCTGTATAAGAGAGGTCATCTGGGAATGCACAAGCTGTGTGTTGAAGCCGAGGAATCAAAGCGCCTGATGGAGGCCATCAATGGAGGAGAATGCGGTGCGCATATGAACGAAGTAATGCTAGCACGGAAGATCCTCAGACAGGGTTATTACGGGTCCACCATGGAGGAGGATTGTATTAGTTTTGTTCGGCGATGCCACAAATGTCAGATTCATGCAAACCGCATGAACATCCCGCCGTCAAAGTTGTACAACATGACTTCGCCATGGCCATTTTCAGTTTGGGGAATCGATGTGATCGGGGCTGTCACTCCAAAGGGGTCAAATGGGCATGAGTTCATCCTGGTTCCGATAGATTATTTCACGAAGTGGGTCGAGGCCCAATCATATGCGGTGTTGAAGGTGTCACACGTTGCAAAGTTTATCAGAAACAACATCATTTGTCGCTATGGGGTCCCAAACGAGATAATTTCAGATAATGGTTCCCACTTCAAGAAGGAAGTGATAGACTTGTTGGAGAAATACAACGTGGCTTTTCACAAGTCATCTACATATCGGCCGCAAACCAACGGAGCGGTCGAGGCCGCCAACAAGAATATCAAACACATACTGCAGAAGATGGTGGAAACCTACCGGGATTAGCCAGATAAGCTGCCATTTGCTCTGTGGGGCTACAGGACTTCAATCAGAACTTCTACCGGAGCAACTCCGTATTCATTAGTTTATGGGATGGAGGCCGTTCTACCTATCGAGATTGAGGTTCCGTCATTAAAAGTATTGGCTGAGTGTCAAATAGCCGAAGTAGATTGGCAGCAAAGTAGATTTGAGGAACTCATGCTTTTTTATGAAAGAAGACTGAAAGCACTGTACCATGTTCAAGGCTATCAGCGCAGAATTGCCCGGGCTTTCAACAAGAAAGTTAAGTCCAGGAATCTAAAGGAAGGAGATCTGGTGCTCAAGGACAACCGAGCTCCTATCCACGACCCAAGGGGCAAGTTCAAACCCAATTGGACTGGTCCATACATCATCAAAGCTATCTGGTCAGGTGGCGCTGTGGTTCTGATGGATCTAGATGGCTTGGAGTTTTCACAACCGATCAACATGGACAAGTTGAAGAAATATTATCCTTGAGAGGCTCGCTAGGCCGAAAACCCGAAAGGGTGACCTAGGCAAAAGTTAGAGCGCAGAAAATTGGAAAATATAAAAACTGAGCTCGCAAGGTTGAAAACCCGCAAAGGGCGACCTTGGCAAAAGTTAGAGCGTAAAAGGAGAGTGAAAATACCCGAGTGAACCTAAGCCTGAACTACGTAAGGCTTGATTCCCATCTTTGGGATACGTAGGCAACTTCACCTTGAAGTTCAGCCATAAACTTTTCCCCGATCAACTTTGTCCATTTTGACCATCTCGGTCATCTCTATCCATCAGCATTTATCGCAATCTCTGGTACAGTGCTATTCAGACTAGGGGCAACTTTCCGTTGCTGCGACGGTGCAGAGCTATTCAGACTAGGGGCAACTTTCCGTTGCCATGCAGTGCCGCGGTACTCTTCAAACTAGGGGCAACTTTCTAGTTGCAGGGATCTGGGGTTGTGCATCTCAGTGACAGATCTTAGGCGTGTCCAGTTTTGATCTATATCGAAAATGGTTTTGAAAAGTTTTAATAAAAGTTGACTTCGTTTAAATTAATCTCTTTACAACTAAGACCATCTTTGGACCAAAGCGGAAAGTTTTCAGTACCACAAACTTCAATTTCATTGATTTCAAAACAGAGTTCTCCTGCTCTTGCATACAATCGAAGTTGCTTTTTATTACATTCATAAAGAAAACTTGAAAGTACTAATAAAGCAATAAATTCGGGGCATAGTCAAGTCAAGTATCTCTGCGCCCCCTCCCAGAGCTGGTCGAAGCCTCTGACGCCAAGCTAGGCCCAACCTGTGCCTCCTCGTTGAGCCAATCCAAGCACTCGTCGGACAAAGTGCAACTGAAGGTGGGAGCGGGAGCCAGGAGCTCTCTAGTCCTCCATTCTGTGGCATATCGGGCGAGTTGTGCACCTCGGACCGGGAAAGCAGCCGGGTACTCAATCCCCTCTGGTGGGCAAATCTGATCACGACCAAACTGGCACAGGAACCAGAATGGAAAATAGAACACGCAGTGGGTTAGACCAATCAACTGGATCCCAACCAGCCGGGACATGCTATAGCTCATCACCGGGAGATTGAGCCAGGGACAACGCCAAGCAATGCGGTCTGCGGACAGATTGCACATCCAGTCAAACCACCATCCTTCATCAAAGGCATTGACTAGGCGCTGTCGAAAGAAATAGCCTCGAGCTGAGTAGGCCGGGCAAGAGTCCACAACCTGCAATTTGTCCATTAACCATACCTGGGGAGGGATGAAAAATGAGAGAATAAAGAATAGAGAGGTGTACGATGAGAGAAAAGTAAGACAAGGGTTTTGTGAGAAAAATCGAGCCTGAGGGCCGAGTGATGTGAGCAAATACATATGTAAGATGGGTGGGAAACATTACCTGCAGTAGTAGTGGACTCCCAGCAAACTTAGTCGTCTCCCGGCGATAGACAGAATCCAAGCCCATCAACGTCTCGGCCAAGGTCATGGCGATACAGCTCTTTCCTTTTCTCAAGCCTTGAGCCATTTCAATCAGACGAATACTAGCTCCGTCGAAGCCCGGGGAAAGCAGAAAGTGGGACAACAAGCACAAGCAAAGGGCGTGTTGCCGGAAACCTTGCCAATAATGGTTGCTGCGGTCACCGGTGTCAGAAAAGCGATGGATCAAACCAAGGATATCCAGTTCCCCATTACAGATTAGAGACCGAGCATCATGCGCAGTGAGTCCACACATCCGCCTTAAAGCTTGGGCGTGACCACAGCGGAACTGGGGCAAGATCTCTTCATGACTCTCAGATTCCATCAAAACCTGAAAATTTTCAAAAGTTGGACATACCTCTTGGCCGCCGAAGCTAAAAACATGCGTCACCGAATTCCAAAACCTCGCCGCGGCATGGAGGAAAGGAAGATGCAGCGGAGTGCGGCTCAGCGTGAATAGTGCATTCAAGTCGAAACCCCGGAAGTTTAGCTTTTCCGAGCCATCTAGAGAAGCGATCCAAGCTATGAGATTTTCAACAAGAAACGCCTCCATCTTTGTGCAAAACTAAGATGAATTGAATCAAAGCACAGAGCCAGGGCTTTTAAAGGGGGAAAAACACTATTCAGGAGGACACGTGTCGAAAATTTGACGGCTGCTGAAATAAGTGGCCGGCCACATTTCTCCTTTCCAACACAAAAAAACTGGCCGGTGGCCCCCCTATCTGCAATAAAAGTGGCCGGCCATGCTCAGTGTATGCCTTTGGCCTTGTTTTACCCTCCGAGGGAAAGTTTCAAGCATTTCCGTGCAACGGATGTGTCAAAAGCCTCTATTTCCCTCTGTTTCGGATGCGTTCCGGTGCCCAGATCGTCCGAAGTACACTTCGCTTTGTTAAGTCTTGTTTATCGAGTTGTTGTTTTGTTTATCGAGTTGTCGTTTTGCTTATCAAGTTGTTTGTCGAGCTGTCGTGTTTTGTGTTTTGACTTGTTACCCTTTATTTAAGCTTTTTGTTTAAGTCTTGTTTATCGAATTGTCAACATTATTGCATTTTGTTTATCGAGTTGTAAACTTGCTAGGATTCTGTTATATCTTAGTAAGTTGAGTTGCTTAGTTTGTTTCGTCGGTTCACTACCTGACTTGGTGATTACACAATGCACATTCCCATTCGATTTCATTTTTGTGCAAAATAAAATGACGCGATACGATGCTAAAAGTTTAAAATACAAACACCTTTTCAAAAGTTGTTTCATTCCATCATGTTTTACAACAAGCAAAGGTATAAGTTTTACAGAAAATAAAACTGCCTAACAATATGCAAAGTGCTACAAACTACTAGCAAAAAGGAAAATAAAGCAGGAAACAGCAGCATCAATGCCCTCGGGAGCGGGAGTGAGAGGCACTCCTCATCCTCTTCTGCAGGACAACCTCTGAGCCATCATCATCATCCGGGTCGGAGCTGTCATCCTCAGGATCCCCCTCCGCCTCGCCTCCACTCCCGGAACCAAGACCGGAGTCCCCCTCCTCTGCAGATGTCTCTGACTGACGGTCTGTAACCTCCTCCTCCTCCTCATCATCGGGCTCCGCCTCTATAACATGTGCCCTGCGTCTGCAAGAGGACCCTCTTCGAGCTCCTCGGAAAGGCCTGGATGGCCCAGCTCCCTGGAAAGGCCTAGATGGCCCAACTCCCTGGAAAGGCCTGGATAGCCCAACTCCTTAAAAAGGCCCAGATGGCCCAGCTCCCCAAGAAGGCCCAGGTGGCCCGGCCCGCGGCTGAGCATATACCGGAGGCATCTGAAAACAAAGAGTTCAAATTAAATACATCAGTCCAAATATGTACATCAGATGCAGATGCAAGTAAAAACTACATGAAGTGGGTGCATGTAAACACTGTGTACAAGTGGGGTGTGTGTCAGATATGCTCTACACAAATAGCCTATAAATGCAGTAGAAATCAGCATGTCATTAGAAATAAGATAAATGCCAGAAAACTGAAGGGTACCTGAAAGCCCATGACAGGCAACTGTGCCTCCCTCCGCAAGACCATGCCCTCGAGTGAGGCCACCAATCCGATCACCTCCTCCATGTACTCTCTAGGTGGCTGCAAATACAAACTCAAATCATCAACGAATGAAGGAATGTCTAAACATTTGAATGATAGATGAAAAGTAGTAGAACATACCAGCGGTGAGTCGGGATCAATGGCATATCGATGACCGGGCATCGGAGGCTCAATCGGGATCGGAATCGGAGAGGTAGCCCCTAGCTGCCACCCCATCAGCTCAGTCGGCATATCCGGCCACCCGGGATGAGAAAGAGTCGGAGGAATCGGGGGAACCGGTCTACCCCCACCTCTAGATGTACCAGCCCTGCTGGTGGAAGGGGCGTCTGCAGCCCGAGCCCAAGCCTGGCTAGAGGATGGCATACCAGCAGACCTCGTCATCGGGGCGCGAACTCCCGTCAATGGAGGCATCAGATATGTATGACGGTAAGTGGCGTAATCCCCCTCCTCGAGATGTAGCAAAGCATCAGTACCCAGCATGGCACTGACTACATCCTGGGAAGAGAACCTATCAGCGGTCCGCATACTGACCGGAGGTGCTGCGAGAGGGTCCTGAGAAAGGTACCCCCATACCTGACGCAAAAAGCGTTCCCCCAGAAACCATGCTCTACCAACCGGTCTTTCGAGTAAGATCCTGTACTGGGAGGTGCCCGATCCTCCAGTATACTGAAATCGGAGACCATCACCCAAGGGTGCCCAAGGCTGCCATGTAATCTGTGGATAACAAGTGCATGAACCAATCAGAAATCGAGAATATGCGTGGCAAATCAAAGATGAAAATGGAAGGGACTGAGAGTTCTGAAATACCTCCGATTGGCGCATAGAGTCGAAATACTGCTGTAGATAAAGGAGAGTCTCTCGGGGTCTCGGCCGGTGCTGGCCCTCGAACACCAGCGAGTATGGGGTCATGAGAGGCCCTGCCACCTCCAACTCTGGGGCCAATGTCGGGAAATACACGTAGACCCATAACTGAGAAAAGCAGTGCAGAATGTAAATACAAAGTGCTAAGGGCAAAATACAGACTGTAAAGTGCGTTGTGTGTGCAATGTACAAGTGATGAGGAACAGAAATGTAAATCAAGAGGACAGAAAGTACCTCCCAAGCTCTCCAATAACTGCCGAGTAAGTTTCCCTGCCCACGGGAGGTCACGCTCATGTAATAGTAAAGGGTAGCCAGGCCGGCGCCACCCCAGTCGTACCGACTGACCTGTGATAGGTCGACCAGAGCGCTCAACAGGTACAGCCCAACCGTGTTCCCTCTATCGGCAAACAGAGTAGTCCCGAAGAGGAACATAAGGAAACCACGGGCATACTGCTCTGTCTCCTTAGGAGTCCCGGGCTCCATCTCCACCCGCCGAAAATGGGAAGAGAACCAAGTGTACCGAACTCTCCCGGAAGCCCTGTCAACAGGCGGGCGGGCCCCCAACAAATGAATCCAAGCGGCCACCCATTCGCCCATGTCCTCGTCATAAGGAATGGACCAACCTCCTATGTCCAGGCCGGTCAATACAGCAAAATCCAAAGGGGTCATAGTCATGTCCCCAGTGGCAGAGAAATGGAAAAAGTTGGTGGTGTCCCACCATCTCTCCACCAGGGCGGCCATCAGTGTCCTCCTGGCAGGACAACGCGATTATCCAACGCAGAAGGCCTCGAACCCTGCCAGATCTACTAAATCCCGGACAGCCTCCGGAAGCTCAACATACCAGTCCCTCGCAGCGGTGGAGCCATATCCCCGCACATTGCGAGAACCAACCTGCATTCAGAATGAATACATGTATCAGTATAAAAATGAATGAGTTGTGTGCCAATGAAATGAATGAGCTGTGTGCCAATGAAATGAATGAGCTGTGTGCCAATGAAATGAATAAGCTGTGTGCAAGTAATTGGGCTACGTGTTCAGAAAATCAGTGTGGGCTGCGTGTTCTATTCTCAATCAGTGTGGGCTGTGTGTTCACCTTCAACTTGGGCTGCGTGTTCAGGAAATCAGTGTGGGCTGCGTGTTCTACTCTCAATCAGTGTGGGCTGTGTGTTCACCTTAAACTTGGGCTGCGTGTTCAGAAAATCAGTGTGGGCTGCGTGTTCTACTCTCAATCAGTGTGGGCTGTGTGTTCACCTTCAACTTGGGTTGCGTGTTCAGGAAATCAGTGTGGGCTGCGTGTTCTACTCTCAATCAGTGTGGGCTGTGTGTTCACCTTCAACTTGGGCTGCGTGTTCAGGAAATCAGAGTTTGGGCTGTGTGTTCTACTCTCAATCAGTGCGGGCTGTGTATTCACCTTAAACTTGGGCTGCGTGTTCAGAAAATCAGAGTTTGGGCTGCGTGTTCTACTCTCAATCAGTGTGGGCTGTGTGTTCACCTTCAACTTGGGCTGCGTGTTCATAAAATCAGAGTTTGGGCTGTGTGTTCTACTCTTAATCAGTGTGGGCTGTGTGTTCACCTTCAACTTGGGCTGCGTGTTCAGGAAATCAGAGTTTGGGCTGTGTGTTCTACTCTCAATCAGAGTGGGCTGTGTTCACCTTCAACTTGGGTTGCGTGTTCAGAAAATCAGAGTTTGGGCTGTGTGTTCTACTCTTAATCAGTGTGGGCTGTGTGTTCACCTTCAACTTGGGCTGCGTGTTCAGGAAATCAGAGTTTGGGCTGTGTGTTCTACTCTCAATCAGTGTGGGCTGTGTGTTCACCTTTCAAATTGGGCTGCGTGTTCAGAAAATCAGAGTTTGGGCTGTGTGTTCTACTCTTAATCAGTGTGGGCTGTGCGTTCACCATCAATTTGGGCTGCGTGTTCAGAAAATCAGAGTTTGGGCTGCGTGTTCTACTCTTAGTCAGTGTGTGCTGTGTGTTCACCTTCAAATTCGGGCTGTGTGTTCGACAAATCAGTGTTTGGGCCGTGTGTCCACTTCTTAACTAATGTGGGCTGTGCGTTCGCAATCAATTAGTGAGCTGAGTGTTCAGAAATTCAAGTGTTTAAGCTACATGTTCAGGATGCAAGCAAAGTACTATGTCATAGGCTAAACTTTGTGTTCAAGCATGGCAAAGGCACGAAATGCACGAAAAATGCAGAAAATGAAGTAAATACCTCTCGTGCCTCATAGGAGAGGTGATGCTCTGGCTCTCGCAGAAGTAGATCCCCGGGTGCTCGATCATCAAAATCAGTAAAGTGATGAAAAGTGGCCCGGGGAAGGACATGTGCCGGCGGGGCGTACCTCTCGGGAATAAAGGGTCGAACCCTCGGAGGCAAAGTCATGGCATCAAAATCATCCCCGGCACCCGGAAAACCTCCATCATGAGGAAAATTGCCCGCCATTTCAGAAAACCTGCAAAAGGGGCAAAAATGAGCAAAAATGAGCAAAAATTGAAAAAAGTCAACAAAAGTCAACTCTCGGGAAATGGAAAAGTCAACAAAAGTCAACCCCCGAGAAATTCTTCCAAATATTGAGACAAACTCACCTCAAGTGGCGAAAATGAGAAAAGAAGCCCCGAAACCAAAATTTAATCAGTCCAAAGTGCTTGAAACTGAATGTTTTCGCGAAAACAACTTGCGTGGGGCGTTGGAAAACGTGTATAGAGCCCGGATCTGAGAAAAAAATGGTTTGGGAAGCAAGAGGAGAGGATCTCGTGGCTAAAGTTATGAGCTCAAAGTGTATGGGTGAGAGAATACATAGAGAAAGGTGAAAAGACCAAATTGCCCGCGGATTTGGGCAGGTGGCCGGCCGGCCACCTTTTCTAGCCGGCCGGCTATTTCCTTTTTTGAAAACTAGCCGGCCACCTCCCCCTCTCCATAAAACTAACCGGCCATGTTCCTCACATGCTCACCTAGCTCTCTGCAAATTTTGAGAAAGATTGGAGTTCCTGGGACCTGAAAAAGTTCAAGAAAAGTGCACTTTCGGTCGCGAAATTGCTCCGCCGGAACTTCGGTTGCAAATTCTGACATGTGTCTCATCATTATTCATCGAAATCAAAATGTATTCTTTTCGAATGTGTTGCAGCCTTTCCAGGAAGTGAACCGGTGGCCGTGATCGAGTCGCCTTCGCCGAAACACGCGTTTCCTCGCCCGTCATTTCATAACAAACGGGCACCTTGATTTATGCTCGTTTTGCACTATCATGCACATAACTTGCATTCTCATGAGCATACTTGCATTATGATGCACATTTCTCGGTATTTCCATACCTCTGTGCTTGAGCGTGCGTTGTCACGCACGTTCCTTTCTCGCATCGCGATGCATTTACTCGCCGGCACTGCGTGTGTCAAACTTTCGGAATCACGTTGAATATATGTTGTTAGTATATTGTGCTTGTTGAATTTCTCTCTTTTGCGGGCACGATATTGTATGTACGGTTCATTTGAGGCTGGTGCGACCAGACGAATCGCGCAGCTATCGTATCCTCTCCGTGTGAGACGCGACGAGAATTGAACAATTCTCCGCATTCTTAACTGCATGAAATGTAGTTGTTGCTTTGCATTCTTGCTTAAAACTGTTGCATCTATTTGCGAATACTTGCTTCATTACATCTTGCTGCATTTGCATGATCATTGGGTTACCTCCGGCTCTGTGCATATCGCTTTGCATTTTGCCCCTGCCTGCGGGCATGCCTGCGGGCACATCTCTGTTTATTTTGCATGTTTGTCTAAGTCTTCAGCCTTGTCAAAAATGGGTCGTCTCTAGGCTTTGACATTCACTCCCGTCACTTATGACTTTCGAGTTCTGTCAAAGAGAGGCAACTGTAGACACCCCATTTTTGACCGACCTTAAGACTCAGACGCCACCAGTTGAGCGCTCGATGATATTGCATATTATGCTCGTTTAGAAGCCTCAGAGTCGCGGCCGTGAGCCCTGCCTCCAGATTTCCGAACCCTTTTCTGTGCCTTGCCTCGGTTTGCGAACCAGACTCGATTTTCTCTGTTTCTTTTCCTGAGGGGAGGGAGAGGTCTCGTAGACCATCTCTCAGTGGCCGTGGGCTACATTTTGTGGCTGTGGGCCATTTTGCCCATTTCGGAGCCCGATTCCCGGTTTTTCGGAGTCGTTGGCCGTGTGCCTCGGTTCGGGACCGCTTAACCATCTCCGTTTGCTCCGGTTTTTGGCATGCATCTTATTTACTTCCTTTTGAGGGACACTGAGGTTTGAGAGACCCACTTCGTGGTCGAATACCACCTTCGGTGCTTAACAGGCAGTTTTCGGGGCCCCGAACTGCGCGTTCTGGCCCCCGAACATTCGTTTTGCATCGGTTTTCGTTCATTTTTGGCAGGTACCTCTGTTTTATCACCAAGAAGGCCGTAGAAGGGTGGGAGGCCAGCAATTGTTTCAGCAACCAGTTATATATCCTCCGGCGCCCTCCGACGCCCGTTTTTCTCACTTCCGAGCCAATGTTGACCACCCTTGGACTATTTTCTTGAACTTCTAACCACATATTTGTGTTGTACACACATGGGAGGACCCTAAAAGTTGGTGTCCGGCCAGTAATTCCACCTAACCCTTTTGAACCCTTCCTAAAAGTGGCCTATTCTCTCTCCTATTTTACAGTTGTCAATTTTGAACCACAGGGTTGTGTTGAGAACACATGAGAGGACACCAATTTGTGGTGGCCGGCCATTAAATCTTCTTGCCCCTTTTGACCCTTGGCCGGCCGGCTATGGGAGGTGGCCGGCCGGCCACCTGCAGCTCCAAAAGGTGGCCGGCCATGACCCTTGCAACATATACATTACAGCTTATACATTTTTTTCCCTCCAAAAATCTCTGTCCGAGAGGACCTTTTTTGGGGGGAAACTTGGCTTGTTTTCCCCCCCATTTCTTTCCCTCCTTTGGTCCATATTACTGGCCTCCAGCATTGAGAGAAGGGTTACCAAAAATTCCCTAAGAGTTCTTGCATTGTCTCCCTCTCATCTCTCTCATTTCCTTCAAAAAACACCCAAAATCCTATCCCATTTTCACACCATCACCTAACTTCACCACCACTACTCCCTTTCCAGCAGCTTGGGGAGCTTTCCAGCAGCTAGGAGGCACCACTTCTCAAGCCAAGAAGCAACTAAAGATTGGTCTACAAGGGTAAGTACCAATTCCCTCTTTTTGAGCTTAATATTGCAACCTTTTCTTGGCTATTTTGCTTGCTGTTTTGAGCTCCGACCAAAACTGAAAGTACCCTTTATTTGAGCTCTATTTCATGTTTCATTAAGGAAATTTTGGCATTTGAGGTCCCTATGGTGCACTTGCTTCATTATCCTTCTTGTATGCCATAATCTTGCATAGTATTTCTGGCTTGTGTGTGATCTGTTTTGGAGCATGATGTAAACTTTAAATAGGCTTATTTTGAGCCCCTCTTCAACATTGAAGAAGGGCTCATCACTGTTTGGGATCTCCATGTGCCACTTGCCATTGTACCCCTCTTCGGTCCCCATTTTTGTATGATTTGGCAGCCCACTGTGCTTCTATTTTTGGTCTTTTTACAGAACTGAAAACAGTCTTATTTTGACCCATTATTCATGTTTCATTAAGGATCTTTCATGGTTTGAGGCATATTTTATATACTTTATGTTATACCCCTCTTTGGTCCCCATTTTTGTATGATTTGGCAGCCCACTGTGCTTCTATTTTTGGTCTTTTTACAGAACTGAAAACAGTCTTATTTTGACCCATTATTCATGTTTCATTAAGGGTCTTTCATGTTTTGAGGCATATTTTATATACTTTGTGTTATACCCCTCTTTGGTCCCATTTTTGTATGATTTGGCAGCCCACTGTGCTTCTGTTTTTGGTCTTTTTACAAAACTGAAAACAGTTTTATTTTGATCCATTATTCATGTTTCATTAAGGGTCTTTCATGGTTTGAGGTATCTTTTATATACTTTGTGTTATACCCCTCTTTGGTCCCCATTTTTGTATGATTTGGCAGCCCACTGTGCTTTTGTTTTTTGTCTTTTTACAGAACTGAAAACAGTCTTATTTTGACCCATTCTTCATGTTTCATTAAGGATCTTTCATGGTTTGAGGCATATTTTATATACTTTGTGTTATATCTCTCTTTTTGCCCCCATTTTTGCATAACATTTTGAACATATTTTCATATTGTTTTGGGTCCGGCCATCAACTGTAAAATGAATTATTTTTGGCCCCTCTTCAACATTTTTGAAGGGCCTCTTTGTGTTCAAGGCCAGCAACCACCACTTGCTTCTGTGGCCATCTTTTGGTCCATTTATTGCATGAGAGTTTAGCCATACCTGTGCTGGTTTTTGTGGTTTTCCATAAACTGTAAAAGATCATGTTTTGGGCCCCTCTTCAACTTTGTTTGAGGGTCCTAATCTTTTTGAGGTCATCAGCTGTGAGTTGTTTCATTATCTCACATTTAGGGCCATTCTTGCATGCTAGTTTTGCCATATTTGTGCTTACTGTTTGGCCATGCTTTGAACTGTAAAAATTTTTGTCCAGGGGCTTCCTTGCTTCTGTCTTTTCATCTCGTGTTCAAATTATGCATGCATTGCATAGCTATAGGCCATTTCATGCGCCAAAACTCATGTTTCGGGACTTGTTCCACGCATCGGGTATCATTTCGCTTTGTTTCGGGGCTGTTTTCCCCCTTATTTTGCTACTGATTTTTACATATTTGCATATCATATTCCATGTCTTTGCCATGTCTCATTAGAGTGGCATTTCGGTGCTTGAGGGTCGGTCCTTGGTTTGCGTGCACGCGTGCACGCATTTCGAGTTGTCTTGTTTTCATCTGATGGCCTCCTATGTGAGTGCGGCTGAGGCTCTCTCATGTTGGTGTAAGCCCATCATTGCATTGCGTATGCCATTTCATCCATAGCATTGTGTATGCTCGGTTGTGTATTACCTCGTGTAGCGTGCATGCCATTCCATGACATTATGTATGTTAGGATTGTATCTTAGTTGCATTTCATGCATATCATGCATATCGCATCGTATTCGGGATAGGAGTTAGCCCGGGCACGGGAAACGAGGTGCATTTCGTACTCCGAGTGACGGAATGTGTCTCAATTCCAAGTCACCGACACTCCGGATCTTCCTTATGGAGTTAGGATTTATTGTGTTTATACGTGCATTCATTCTATATTGAGTTGCACATTTCGACTCCTCGGCCATCATGCATCGATATGCGTGATTGGTGGCACGAGGATCGAGGCATGCATACATCTGTGAAAATACATTGCTATGCCCCTTTCCTGCTCTCTGTTGCAGCAAATCAAGAATCAGCAGTCTTTCGAGGCATGGCACGCATTTCAAGAACAGGTGTAAACAGAGGCTAATTGGGGCATCCTAGTGGATTTCCGCGCAAGGCAGCCTAAACATACATCATTCATCAGAATCAATGCAGTCCCTGGCTTGCACGCCAGTTTTATAGCTTTCTTAGTTAATTTGTTAATTAATTCGGACTGTATTATTTATTTGGACTGTAATATTCTTTTATTCGGGACTGTATATTTATTTGGACCCTCTGTGCGAGGGCAATGTTGTAATAAGTGTGCGTGAGTGTGATGTATGTCTTCCAACCCCACGTCTTTCTTCCCTTTTATTTACCTGCTTATGATGGTTAGATTAGGGCATATTTCAATTAGCATACAGTATGACAGTATGTTTGCATCATTCATCTGTTTTGCATGCACCGGGCTCGGCGCATCATACTAACTGCATTGTATTTTCAATTCCAAGTTGAATACGTGCTAGCTGTAGCATTTCATATGCCATGTTTAGAATAGCCAAGCCTGCTATAGTTGCATTTTTGCATGTGTTGCATTAGGCACTTCTGTATAATTAGGATCATGCATGGATTTCTAATTAGCTTCTTTTTTGGCTTGGAGTACTCGGTGAGTTTTATGCTTTAGCATCCTTGCATGCGTGTGAGTGACTGCCATGAATAGCATGCTTACCATTAGGCTGTGTGCTTATGTGATATAACTGCCTGAATGCCTATGGGTGAAAGTTGGGTTGCTTAGATTGGAACAAATCATTGACTGGGAGTTTTAAGCCCACTAGATAGTGGCAAAACCATCTTTTGTTAAGCCCACCTGAGGGTGGCAAAATCTGCATTTTAAGCCTACTTGCGAGTAGCACCATCAAACCATTTTCAAAACAAACAAACATGAAATGTTTTGTTCCAATTCAGGCGATCCTGTCTATACTTGTATGCTGTGCGCATCACATAGTAATCTAGGCTAATAACCGGAATAAGAACATATAATGTTTTCAAAAATAGATATCATGGTTAGTAGAGGCCGATCTTTGATCGGGCGAGCGGGGGTGCTCACGAAGTGACCTTCCCCAATCGTACCCAAGTTCCCGAGCCGAGGCAACTTTGGTGATGACGGACACGTGGCCTTAGGCAACGAGTCAGGGTTTCCTAAATTTCCCAAAATAAAACATTTAGGTGGCGACTCTGTATCTGGAAAAACAGTCCATGTTCGGCACTTCTTTCAAAAATCTATTTTCTCAAAACGATTTGCCGGATTTGGACTCTTTGGTTCAGACTTAGAACCGTGACAATTTTAGAGTCCTGAGCTGTAGTGACCCCAAATGAACAGAACGGGACTCACCCTCCCGGGGCGTTCGGGGACGTCTACAGCATGCCCCAACACATGTCAGGATGCGCACACCTTTTTGGTCATCATTACACTTTCCCCCCTCATTTGTGCGTCTCGCATTTATTGTGATTTGAAATTTCAGTCCTTTCGAGTGCACATTTCATCGAGTATTCGAGACTCTTGGACCGCCAGCGGGCAACCATTCTCTGACTCACGTTTTCTGCAACTCTTCTTCGTCTGTCCTTGCCCCGTCTACTCGTAAGTCTTCTTCTCTCTTCTTTTCAACCCTATTTTTTGTTTGTCATTTTGATTTCAGCAGAACCTTGAATCCCCACGAAAATGGCTAAACACTTGAAAGACCTCCTTTCTGAGGGTCGTATTTCTGGATCCCAGCGACACTTTTTCATCCCCGACGATGTCCACTTATCTCTTGTAACGGACAGTACTCTTGATATGGAGAGGGAGGATCCAAATACGATCGTCTTTCCTCTCTTATCCATAGCGGAGGGCGGAGTCCGTTTTCCCCTACATCCATTGCTTAGGGCCGTCCTTCGCTATTGGAGTCTGATTCCTTCTCAACCCAACGTAAATTTCTTTCGAATCATCATAGGGGTGATAGAGTTGAACCCACGCCTTAGGATCAACCTTGGCATTCCGGCGATTCAGCACTACTACGCTTTGGCCAAATCTTCCAGTCGGCTGGGGCGATACTTTCTCAGGGCCGAGGACACTGACAATCACTTGATAACCATGCTTGCTAGTTCTGGTAAGAGAGTTGACAACGTAATGGTCAATGTCCGAGGTAATTGGGAGTTCGGTGAAGGCGAAGACTGCCTAGACCATATTCCCAAACGGAAGGGCGATCCAGGTTGCCATGCAACGCCTCGTGTTTGTTGATCTGCCTTTTATTCGGCTTTTTTTTTTCTTTAATCACCCCTTGTTCTTTGCAGGCAACAGATTGAAGAAGATTCTTCCCTCAACCGGCGACGCAGTCCTTGAGGAAATTAAGTCTACACTCAGATACTTCGGCCGTCCAAACATATAAAAGCAAGGGAGAGCTGCTCACATACTCCTCCGATACGAATCTACTTATACTACATTCTCGGCCGCAGACGGCATTCCAATTCCATCCGGAGATCAACACCTTTCGGCTCTTCTCTTTCCCAGCTTCAAAAGCCTTTGGCAAATTGGCCTCAAAGATTCAGATTCGGGGGAAGACGCGGAGCCGGTGGTAGAGGTAGTTGCTGAACTAACCAGAGAGGTCACTGAGGAGGCCGCAAAAGGTCGACGAGGCGATACGCTCGGCGTTCGAGGCTGCCGGACTTAACCAGCCTTCACCGTCCACTTCGAGTTGGGCAGAGTTCTCTTCTGGAGATATTTTTGCGAATTTGGGAGACCTACCCGGCGATTTTTCTGAAGGTATGGCTGGGGAAAGCCTTACGCAGATGGCGCGAAAGAAAAATGCCGAGCGAATGGCTGCTCGAAAGAAGGCCGAGGCTGCCCATTCTGAGCCTACCGTGATTAAAACCTTCATACCCGTTATTGAAGAGACGACTCAGGTTACTGCGGCTGAAGCGGGAAAAGAGGTTGAACAGGTGATTGAGGAACGTCTGGTTCCGGAGAAGTGGGGCAAAAAGCATAGTGGCGAGGGAGAGGCTGGGTCGGAGATTAGCCCTACTTCCAAACGGCCTTGTTTAGAAGAGTCGAACGTGGGTGCTCCTTTTATTGTTCGGCCAAAGATCAAAGATACGCCGATTTCTTCTGACGCTTCAGCCATTGAGGATCCAGCCGTGGCGGCTTCAATTTCCTTACCGACTGACACCGCAGCCTTTCACATCGTGCCATATATTTTGGCCGTAGCCCTATCTGCGTAGTCGGCGCTCCTAGTAAGTGACCATCTCAAATTCTCTATAATTTGTTTTCGTTAAGGTATCTGACGATTCCAACTTGTTTTGTAGACGGTTGGCAGGATCGCGAATCTGGGCCGCCGCCTGCATGATGCCCTTGGCAGGATTAATCGTTTGCAAACGGAGGAGGACGGTCAAAAGAGTAAGGCTGAGTTTGAAATGATAAGAGCCGCAATGAAGAGTGCACGAGCTGAAGCAGAGGCGGAGAGGGCTCGCTCAGCTGAATAGCTCCGTTCTGACGCTGAGAGTAGGGCAAATGCGAGCGAAGAATCGCTCAAGTTAGCCAAGGAAGAGCTTGTCGAGGTGAAGGTTGAATTAGAGGAGCTCAAGGCGACCAAGAAAAAAGTCGATTCTGAGGCTTCTGCGGCATTTGAGGCTGAAAAAAGCGCCGCCTACACGGAATATGTAGATGAAGTCCCCAAATTCGAGAATCGGGGGTTCAAATATGGGTGGCTCAAAGCCCTTGCTGCCACTGGAGTTATATTGGCCTTTCTAATTCCCTACGAGCAAGTGGACGTTGAGCCACTCGAATCTGACCCCGAGGATTGATCTGGGACACATTTCAATTTTGTTAAGTATTTTTACTTTCGATGTAAGTTTTTGTTTGGTAGACTTAGACTTTTGTTGGTTCAGGGTAGTTTTCATGTATAAATTGGTTACTGTTTGCACTCAATTTATTAATGAAATTTCCTTGTTATTTCACCACCACTAGTATGTTAATGAAGAATGTTTTGCCTTTAAGTACTTTGGATAAAATCATTGTTGTGTTTGAGCTTTCAGAGATTGAATATCTTATGACAATATTGATTTATCACTCATATGCTGAGTATTGTGGCATTCAAGTCGAATATATTGATGAATTTTAAGTATTTTGAATAATCGACTCATGAGCCATCTGGGGCATTTAAGCCGAATAGATTGATGAATTTGCCCTTGCCCCAGGCGGTGCATGAATCTGCCCTTTCCTTCTCAGCCTCGGCTCGCGCACTTTCCATCGCGGCTCTCATTGCCTCGAACTCTGCCCTGCTCCTTTGACCCTCGACTTCAGATTGCAAACGGCCAATTCTTTCAACAGCATCATGCAAGCAGCGGTCCAATTCTGCGATCCTTGCAACCATCTGTAAAACAAAGGATCGTCATATGCCAAGAAATATCAAATGCAAACCAAACAAAAGATTCAGTCACGTACCAGAAAAGCAGACTAGGCGGCTAATGCTATTGTCGTCAAATCTAGCTCGGCACAAAACGTCGCCTTGTCAGCTGACAGGAGACCGAGGCAGCCTGGCTCAGTGCCACAGCTGCATCTTTCCGAGCCGACGCTTCGGAGGAGATCGACATATTTTTTATCTTTGGCTCAATAACAAAAGGAGCAACCATAGCCAACTCCTCCAAGCGTGGCCATTTTTCCAAGGGGCCTCATTCGGGGCCGTCCTCACCCTCAGCACCTCGTTTTTTCCCCCGATCCTCTAAAATCGGCTGAACTTCCATAATTGGGCGCTCGACCTCCTTTTCCGTCTCGGCCATGACAACGTGAGCCATTTTTTGTAGGACAATAGGAGCAATAGATTCAGTCAGGACAAGTCCGGAACGGATGGCTACAGCCTTTTGTCGGGCGGCCATGCATTCGGCATTCCTTTTTCGTGCCATCTGCGTAAGATTATCCCTGGCCATATCCTTAGAGAAATCACCGGGAAGAGTTCAACCCGGCTTCCTCAAAGGCCGAATTGATGGCTTCGTCAACTTTCGCGGCCAACTCCTTCGGGTCCTCGGTGATAGGTTCGGCAACTTGTCCTTTCACGTGCTCAGAATCAAACGATTCGAGGCCAATCTGCCTCAAGTTTTTAAAGCTAGGGAAGATGAGGGCCGTCAGTTGGTTATCGCCTCGCGCGATGGGAATATTATCTGCCACTGAGAACGTCGTGTAGGTTGGCTCGTACCGCAGGAGAATGTGGGCTGCCCTCCCTTGTTTTTGAAGGTCTGGACGACCGACGAACTGTAGCGCGGTTTTAATTTCAGCGAGCACAACTTCGTTGTCTGAAGTCAACACTCTCTTCAAGTCGTTGCCTGCGTAGACAAAACGATTAGGTGAGCTAAAGTACCGAATACATACATATGTAAGTAACAGAAACTGTGATTTGGTCGGCCACCTGGTTCGCCTTTTTGCCTCGGCACAGGATCTAGGCGATCTTCCCCTTCGTCGAATTCCCAATTACCGCAGACATCGACCATCACGTCATCAACACGCTTGCCAGAGCTAGCAAGCATGGTCAATAAGTGGTGGTCAGTGTCCTTAGCTCTAAGGAAGTAGCATCCCAGACGGCCAGTAGACTTGGCTAGGACATAATAGTGCCGAATGGCGGGAATGCCTAAATTAACTCTAAGACGCCGATTTATCTCTACAATGCCCATTATGATGCGGAAGAAGTTCACATTGGGCTGGGAAGAAATGAGGCCCCAGTACCGAAGAACGGCCCTCAAAATGGGTGAAGAGGAAAACGGACGCCGCCCTCAGCAATTGATATGAGAGGAAAGACGATTGTGTTCTTACCTTCCCTCACCATATCAGTAGTGCTGTCTGCCACAAGTCACAGATGGACGTCGTCAGGGATAGAGAAGTGGCGTCGAAAGCCGGAGATTTGATCTGCAGAAAGAAGCTCCTTCAAACGTTTCGCCATTCTTGCTGACTCAAGGATTACGAAAAACTAAAAGCAGATAAAGTGGGGGGATCAAAAAAATGTAAGAGAAGAAACCTTACAGGAGGCGAAGGAAAGATCGAGAAATAAGGGGTTGCAGAAACCGCGGAATGCAGGACTCCCACTGGAAGACAAGCCAGATATCTTCGAGTATTCAGAGCATACATTCGAAGAGACAAATTCAAATCGCATTAAATGGAGGCAACGTACGAAGGGGCAAGAAAGCGTTATAATGACCAAGAAGCATGTACGCGTTCTGACATGCATCGGGAAGAGGAATAACCGCTGAATTTCTAACCTTTAGACTAGAAGCCAAACACGCCGACTAACTGGTGCTAGTGGGGTGTTTGGGGGGCAATTGTGGGAGCCGAATAATTTTGGATCAACAGGAGCGGACCAATCTAATCCAGAACATAACTTTTATTCGGCATTGACCCTATCCAATTTTGGGGCCGAATAAAAGAGCCGGCATTCCTGCCAGTGAAACAAGGGCCGTATAGAAGTACATGGCAAGGACTAGGAGTGGACCAGGCCCCAAGGCCCCAAGAGAATACTATTAATACAAGATCTTCAGTCCTAAAGAGGTATGTGAGAACTACTATGCTTAGCTTAGAATACAAGCCTCCTCGAGTGTAGATACTAACTTGCCCGTCAGAGTGCTAATTCCGGCACCCCCGACCGGAGCGTTTATTCTTTTTCAGGTGACCAGAAGAGGATTACGAGCGTTCCTCATGATCCTGAAGAGTATTTCCAAACCACTTCCCCACACTTCTGATTACAAGGCCTGACCTTGCCTTTGCTGTTAACATGCTCTCTCAGTATATGCACACACCAATGACTGCCCACTGGACTTTTGTTAAACGTCTACTGCGGTATCTCTGTGGAACTATCAATGAAGGCCTACAACTATATCACCAGTCACCATTACAACTTCATGCCTTTTTCGATCATGTTCATCGTGACTTCCAACAAGCTTTACAAGCCTTTTTCGGTGTAGATTAGGCAGGAGACAAGGGTGATTATTCTTCAACCAGTGCCTATGTCATCTACCTTGGTTGCAATCCTATCTCCTGGAGCTCTAAGAAGCAGCACATTGTTGCTCGCTTGTCCACTGAAGTTGAATACAGGTCAGTGGCTCATGCAATAGCAAAACTCAACTGGCTCTGTTATCTTCTCACTGATCTTGGCATATAACTCCCTTGCTGTCCAGTTATATACTGTGACAATGTTGGTGCCACTCAGCTCTGTTCCAATCCCATGTTTCACTTCATAATGAAACCTGTTGCAATTGATTTTCACTTCATTTAGGATCAAGTGCAAAATGGTGTCCTTTGTGTTGCTCATGTGTCTTCCGCAGACCAACTTGTTGATGCACTCACCAAACCTCTTCCATGTGCTCGTTTTCTTGATCTCAAATCCAAGATTGAACTTCTCTCTCGAGCTCCATCTTGTGGGGGCATATTAGAGGCTTATCATAACATGTTGTAATAGTCACTGACTTGGTCAAATCAAAGATCTCATTCAAACTTGTTATCCATTAGTTTTAGGAATCAACTGTTATCTCATTCTTGTATTATATATTATCCCTTAGTTTCAGGAATTAGTTATTATCTCATTCTTATATTTAACTATTGTGAGGAATGTTCAAAAGTATATCTTCTATTAACATTCACAATAATTAAATACAAGAATGAGTTAACAACTAATTCCTAAAATTAAGAGATAATAATACAAGAATGAGATAAAATATGATTCCTAAAACTAATGGATAACAAGTTTGAATGAAATCTTTGATTTGACCAAGTCAGTGACTAACTGTTACAACATCTTATGATAAGCCTCTAATAATAAAATCAAATAACATTTTATATTATACAACTCTATGATATAAAGTCGTAAAAAAAATAAAATAAAAAATAAAAAAAGTGATATATAACAGTAATCTTTTGGTTTATTGAAGAAGCCTAATTGGATGATGCAGATAGCAGTGAAAAGGCTGAAGGCAATGAGTGCAAAGGCAGAAATAGTGGAAGTGGAGGTACTTGGGAGGGTTAGACACAAAAATTTGTTGGGATTGTGGGGTTTCTATGCTGGTGGTGAAGAGAGGCTTATTGTCTATGATTATATGCCTAACCACAGTTTGATCACTCATCTCCATGGTCAGCTTGCTGCTGATTGTTTGTTAGATTGGCCACGTCGAATGACCATTGCCATTGGATCTGCCGAGGGACTTGCGTAAGTACTTCCAAAATTTGCTTCATTTAATACTCTTGGGTCAACCATTCAAAAAAAGAAAAAAATCTCTCCAATATTTTCTTTTTTTTAAGATACCAATTACTCGAATGGTTTCTCTTCGGTCGTAATTCGAATTAAAGAGGTGTTGTCTGGCTTTTGGGACCCACCACAGTTTTGTTTCGATAATTCGAGATGTTCATTCTTTAGGATCCTCTGTATACATAATTTATAAAAGAAATTAGATCGAATTGATTTTCGTAACCTCTTCATTTATTATATTTGTCTTAAAAAAATAATAAAATAATGAGGCTAAGATTATTGAATTGGTCTAATTTTTTTATAAATGACATACAGAGAAGATCTTAAAAGATTAATGATTTGAAATATCAAAATGAGACTGTTATGAATCCCACAAACCTGAATAGCTTGTCTCAAATCTAGATTAGAACGAGAGACACGCCTATCCCTATTCTATAATCTATACATGGATATTCTAAGACTTTTGTACATTACTATGACCTCTGACCTTTTCATGATGTTTTAATTTTATTTGTTAAATTAATTTTGGCTAATCCAATACGCTTTATTTAAAACTCTTGGTTCAACCATTGAAATCAAAACAATTCTCTCTAGTATTTTATTTATTTATTTTTAAATACCAATTATTCTATACATGGATATTTTAAGAATTTTGTACATTACTATGGCCTTGATGACCTTTTCTTGATGTTTCAATTTCCTTTGTTAAATTAGTTTTGGCCAATAGGACGGCAACTGGTTCATGAATCTACCGGTCTTGGTTAAGGCTTCCTTTAGTATTAGGCTAAGTTTGGCTACTCAAATTAAGTACGTACTTTTTATTTTTTTATCTTTTTTTTATCACATCACTTCTCTATTTTTCTGCATATCTTTTCGTAAAAAGACAAAAAATACACTTATTTAAGTCATCCCAAACAACCCTTTAGTTTATAATGTTGAATTTTATTTGAATTTGTTGTGTTTAGTGAAATTCATTAATAACGAGAATAAGTCAACTTTTCACTGATAAAAAATGACTTATTTGCGTCTTTAATAGATTTTTTCAAAGAACATTAAAATTAAAAATTGATATAATTTTTAAAATTTTATTACTAAAGATGAAAATAAATTGAATTAAATACTCTGAAAAAGCCAACAAATAATCTGATTTTATTTACTACTTGAGACGTGAGTTCATCCGTTTCTGATTTACTCAACTATTTTAAATGCGGTCATGTTATTTTAATCAATCAAATAATAAGGTATTATTTTTCACTCTTGTGTGAGGTAGATGACCAAAATAATTTTTGTATTAAAATGATATGTCAGTGGATGTATTTCACCATTTTTTTCACCTTCTATCTATGATGTGAGAATCCACATAAGATTTATTTTAAAAAAAGAAAATAAAAAATAAAGTAGAATTTATCTAGGAATAAATAGAAACCTCTAACTAATATATATATATATATATATATGGGTAAATTACACTAATAGTCCCTATAGTTTGGGGCTTCTGTCACTTTGATTCCTAACTTTTCAATTGTGACACATTTGACCCTGAATTTTGAAAAAATTACAATGATAAGAGTTTTATTACTAAAGACGAAATTTTATAATTTTAAAATTGATATAATTTTTAAAAATTGATATAATACTTTGAAAAAGCCAACAAATAAATTGATATAATTTTATAATTGATATAATTTGAAAAAATTGATATAATTTTTAAAATTTTATTACTAAAGACGAAAACAAATTGAATTAAATACTTTGAAAAAGCCAATAAATAATCCGACTTTGTTTATTACTTGAGACATTACAACATATAAGAGTTTTAGAAATCAAATTTTTTGGTCTTTAAAAGTGAAAATTTTGTTGCAAAAAATATTTAGGGACCAATTTCTATCGTCATGAGAATAGTCGCTGAAAGGTCATCTCAAAAAGTCAAAAATAAGTCTGTTGGCAACAAATTTTTTGGTCTTTAAAAGTGAAAATTTTGTTGCAAAAAATATTTAAGGACCAATTTCTATCGTCATGAGGATAGTCGCTAAAATGTCATCTAAAAAAGTCAAAAATAAGTCTGTTGGCAACAAAATTTTGAAAATGTCACTAATAAACACACTTTTAGGGACAAAATAATTTGGTCTCAAAATGGTATAATTTGGTCTCAAAATAGTTTATTTTTTTAGACAAAAAATTTGGTTCGAAAAAGATAATAATTCATCACTAATGTCCAATTTTCATTGTTAAAAATATAATGACGACACATTTCGTAACAAAAATATTTGATCTCTAAAAAATAATTTTATCTCTAAATTTTAATTTCTAAAACTTTATTTTTTTGAAGTAAGAGGTGAGTTTTGGCTCTACTATTTTAATCAATCAAATAAAAAGTTACATTGTTCACTCGTGTTAGGTAGATGACCAAAATAATTTTTGTATTAAAATGATATGTCAGTGGACGAATTTCACCATTTTTTTCGCCTTCTATGACGTGAGAATCCACATAAAATTTATTTTAAAAAAAGAAAAGAAAAAATAAAGTAGAATTTATCTAGAAACCTCTAACTAATATATATATATATATACATTTTTCATTGTAAAGGTACTTGCACCATGAGGCAAATCCGCATATAATACATAGAGACATAAAAGGCAAGTAATGTCCTTCTAGACTCAGATATGTACTGAGAGTCGGTTGATTTTTTTACGATTTTTTATCTCAATGATATATCGACTTGTATTCGTTGCGGTGTCTTATTTTCTCGATATGAACCGACCGATATGTAATGTATCGGCAAGTTTTTAGAACTATGGTTGTAGGCAGTCCATAGAGGACTATATTCTTTGTCTTTAATAATTTTTGAAAGCAGAACTGACATAATAGTTAAGGGTGTGCATAGTGCGAGTCAGTGTGATTTACCAATAAAATAAAAATTGCACGGCGGATGGTGGATTGACAAATTTATCAGTAGAAATTATTTTATTTTTTTATATCAAAAATTGATGATTCAATTGACAAATAATGGTAGTTTTGACTTGATAGTTCACACAAATTAGAAGTTTATAAAAAATATAAATTTACAATGATGATAAGTAAAAAAAAATAAAATTCAACCACAATCAAATAAAAAAATATAATTGACTACTTGAAAAATAAAAATATAATTTGTCCACCATGAACGAAAACAGAAGATCGTTATACTTGGAATTCATGGTAACTTCAAGGAAAGAGGAGGGAGAATGCTAGTATTCAACATAGTCTCCACAATATCAAAAAATCAATTCATATAGCTCTTTCCACACTTCACATATCCCCAACACAATGATAATGCTGTCAACAGGTTTTGAGAAGCTGACCAAATCAAAGATTGCAGGACATAGCATTCTGAATTTGCTAAGAATTGTAAGACGTCAATGACACTGCACTTAAAAGGTCCTGTTTGGTAAAATGCACCTTGATAAAACAAATTAGTTGGCTTAAAAAAGTATCATTTTAAGCTCATTTTGAGCTGTTTTAACTATAAATGCAAATAAATTAATAACTTTAAAATTTTAAGCAAACACCCTACATTCATATTTTAAGCTAAATCAGTATCTTTTTTTGTATTTTTACTTTTTTTTTAACCAAACACCCAACAAATATTTTAGGGTAAATTATGTAAATAGTCCCTGTAATTTACATGATGTGTCAATTTGGTCTTTATAGTTTTAATTTGTTCGATTTTGCCCCTTAATTTAACGGATTGTGTCATTTTAGTCCAATAAATAACGGTTGTTAAGTTAATTTAACGGAAGGCCAAACAATGTGTCAATTTGGTCCCTGTATTTTTAATTTTCTCGATTTTGACAGAGACTAAATTGACATATTGTTAAAAATATAAAGACCAAATTAATACATTGTTAGATTTTTCGTTAAATTAACCTAACAACCGTTATTTATTGGATTAAAATGACACAATCCATTAAATTAAAGGGCAAAATCGAGCAAATTGAAACTACAAGGATTAAATTGACACATCGTATAAACTATAGGGACTATTTGCATAATTTTTTCAATATTTTAAGTTAAGTCAGTACATTTATATTTTTTTTACAAATGCTCATCAAATATAAGAAATTTTCAACCTATTTCACAACAAATAGAATCAAGTCAACCAAAAAAAAATTTTGAGAAACACAATGAAATAGAGAGCCAAAAGCAAAGATAGCATAGTAAAAAGGAGAGAGAGAGAGAGAGAGCAGAGAAAAAGAAAAAGAAACTTACCAAATCAGCGAGCGAAGGCTATCTGAGAGGAGACGATTGATGGTGACCGGTAGGGCTAGTGCCGGCAACAACATTCAGCAACACTAGCTACAGCGGTGGCGATCAGCAAGGTGAGGAGCAACGAGAGGGAGACAGAGAGTTGAATGAGGTGAATTAAGTTTAGTTGGGAATTAATTGTGTGCCTATAAATGTATTTACAACTGGTTTGATAGCTTGCTAAGTTGCTAGATATATATATATATATATATATAATAAAATGAAAAATAAGCTAGTGTCGGGTCGGGTCGGCGGATTAACTATTCGAAACTGCCAACCATGCCTACCCGCCACAACTAGAATCCCCACCCACTCACCCCGCCAGAACTCAAAAAAAAAACACAATTTGGTTTGGTTTGGTTCGGTGCAATTCGGATCATTTTGGCAATTTTAGCAATATTTTGCACACCCTAATGATAGCCAATCAAGCATGAAATAGTTAAGGGTAAGTATGGTCCGGAATGATCTGGATTGGAATAAAATCAGAACCAATCCGTTATCTATAGTTCTTGAAAAATTGAAACCAATTCAATCCATTTAAATCATGGAACTAATCCGAACCAATCCATTTAAACACGGATTGGATCAGTTTAAGACTATGGATTCACAAAATTAAATAACAAATATATATATATATATATATATGTAGAACATTTTAATTTCATAAAAACATAAAAATTGGATCATATTAATTCCATAATAGCAACATGTCTTTCCATAATAGCGACATAATGTTCTAGAATTTAAACAACCATAAGAAAACTAGTTCCATCATAAGTATTTAGATCATTACAAATTAAAATTAAAAACCAACAAACAAAAGTAATAAAAGAAGATACTATGCGAGTTTAGATTTTATATGGAATAAGAGAAGATACTATGCAAGCAGGTGTATAATATAAATATAGGCTATTTGTATATGGTTCGGATCGGTTCTAATCTGGAACCGTGGAGTTCAATCCGGAACGGATCCATGGACTACGGATTTTTAAAATTTTAATCTGGAACCAAACCATGGATTCAAAAAACTAATCTAAGCCTATCGAATTGGACTAGATCGGATCGAATTATAGATTTTACAAATTCCTTACTCAGCCCTAGAAATAGTGTCACATGGCTAGATTACTCTATCACTCTATAATTGAAGGCTCAATAAGTGTCTTTATTAAATTCAAATCAAAAAAATTGGATAATAACACATATGGCCATGGCAGCTACAAACAAGCTTTTCACAATTATTGCTGAAATGGGACAACAGAAAAATGAAATTCAAGAGCGTCCTACAGTGCTAAACATCTTTTTGAGAAATGTTAGAGCAAGAGATCCTGCAGAGGTGAGATTTAGCGCTCTACAACACTCTTAAATTCTATTTTTCAGTTGCCCCATTTCTTCAACAATTGCAAAAGTTGTTTGTAGCAACCATAGTCATACATGATATTACTCAATTTCTTTTATTTAAATTTGATAAAGACACTTATCTTTTATCAAACTTTCATTTATAGAGTGGTAAAGCAATCTAGTCTTACGGCACGAATTTGATGGCAAAGCACAATTTACTAAACAAACTAACTATTAATGCTGTTCGTCCCGGTGAATGGATCAGGCAAGTCCAAGCTCCTCCAGCCTGCGTCCAAATGATCAAGCCCACAAGATAACCTGCAGGCAAGTTCAACGGGGAACGGGGTAGTCCCCAGTGAACTCTCCGATGATCAAGTTAGGAAGAGAAGTAGAGTATATGGGAGAAGATTAGAGATAGAAAACTTAACATTTTTCTTGTCTACAACATTCGCTTATATCCTTTGGTAATCATTTCGCTGTCCCGTCTGACCTGCTGTAGACACCCCATTTTTGACCGACCTTAAGACTCAGACGTCACCGATTGAGCGCTTGGTGATGTTGCATAATGTGCTCGTTCAGAAGTTTCAGAGTTGCGGCCGTGAGCCCTGCCTCCGGACTTCCGAACCCTCTTCTGTACCTTGTCTCGGTTTGCGAACCAGACTCGGTTTTCTCTGTTTCTTTTCCTGAGGGAAGGGAGAGGTCCCGTAGACCATCTCTCAATGTCCGTAGGCTACATTTGGTGGCCGTAAGCCATTTTGCCCATTTCGGAGTCCGGTTCCCGGTTTTCGGGACCGTAGGCCGTGTGCCTCGGTTCGGGACCGCCTAACCATCTCCTATTGCTCTAATTTTTGGCATACTTCCTTTTTACTCCCTTTTGAGGGACACTGGGGTCTGAGAGACCCACTTCGTGGCCGAACACCACTTTCAGTGCTTAACAGCCCATTTTCGAGACCCCGAACTGCGCGTTTTGGTCCCCGAGCATTCGTTTTGCAACAGTTTTCGTTCATTTTTGGCAGGTACCTCTGTTTTATCACCGGGAAGGTCACTGAAGGGTAGGAGGCCAGCAATTGTTGCAGCAACCAGTTATACATCCTCCGACGCCCTCCGGCGCCCGTTTTTCGCACTTCCGGGCTAATGTTGAACACCTTGGGCCCATTTTCTCGAACTTTGAACCACATATTTGTGATGTACACACATGAGAGGACCCTAAAAGTTCATGGCCGGCCATTAATTCAACTTGACCCTTTTGACCCCCTCCTTCCGGGCTAATGTTGAACCCCTTGGACCCTTTTTCTTGAACTTTGAACCACATATCTGTGATGTGCACACATGAGAGGACCCTAAAAAGAGGTGGCCGGCCAGTAATTCAAATTGACCCTTTTGAACCCCTCTTTCCGAGCTAATGTTGAACCCCTTGGACCCACTTTCTTGGAATTTTAACCACATGGTTGTGTTGTACACACATAGGAGGACCCCACCAGTTGGTGGCCGGCCAGAAAATATGATTGACCTTTTTGACCCCTAGCCGGCCGGCTAGGGGGTGTGGCCGGCCGGCCACCTGCAACAAAAGTACCAGGCCGGCCGTATTCATTGCACTGTTCCCTTTACAGCTGTGGAGCTTTATCCCCCAGAAAAGATCTTTATCCGGGGGATATTTTGTGGGGGAAAGTTTCTCTCCTTTTCCCCCACCTTTACACCCACTTTTTGACCCTTATAACCAGCTGGTGGCCTCCTTTGTTGGGGTTAGAAAACTTCATCTTCAAGCTTCCATATACAACTCCATTTCTATACCTCTCATTTCCTTGAAAAACCCTAAGTCCCTAAGCTCCATTCCTTCTATACCACCAAGCTCTACCACCACCACCTCATTTCCAGCAACAAGGAAGGTTTCTCAAAGGCCAAAGAAGCTGCAAATTGATCCAAGAAGCAACAAAAGTCTTAGTCTTCAAGGGTGAGTAACCTTTTCTTCACTTTGACCCTTTTTCTTGATCCATTTGTAAGCCTCACTTGCTTTTTGTTTCAAGCTCCGGCCCTAACTGAAAAGGGCCCTCTTTTGAGCTCATCTTCACTTTTCTCCATGACACACTTGCTTCATTGATCCTCTTGTATGTCATAATTTTGCATGCTATTTTTGGCCCATGAGTAATCTGTTTTTGAGCATGTTGTAAACTGATATTAGGCTTATTTTGAGCCCCTCTTCAACATTGAAGAAGGGCTCAACACCATTTGGGACTTCCATGTTGTACCTACCTTTATACTCCTCTTTTCTTCCCCATTCTTGCATGCAATGGCAGCCTACCATGCTTTTGTTTTTGGCCATTTTACAGTTCTGAAAAAGTCCTTATTTTGGTCCATTATTCATTTTTCATTTAGGTCCTTTCATGGTTTGGGACCTCCATAGGTCACTTCATGTTATATCCTTATTTTATTCCCCATTCTTGCATGTTTAGTTAGCCTATCATGCTTTTGTTTTTGGCCATTTTACAGTTCTGGAAAAGTGCTTATTTTGGTCCATTCTACCTGTTTTATTCAGGGTCTTTGGCTGTTTGGTGATTATTTTGCATACTTCATGTTATAGCACCTTTTGAGCCCCAATCTTGTGCTCATTTTTTAGCATGTTTGTATACTGATTTTGAGGCTGCCATATACTGTAAATATTCATATTTTTGGTCCCTCTTCAGTGTTGTAGAAGGAAAATTTTCAGTTTGGGTTTTTCTTATATCACTTGCTTCATTACCCCTCTTTTGGCCCCTATTCTTGCATGCCATTTTTGCCATACCTATGCTTGCTGTTTGGCCATGTTTATAACTGTGAAAGTGCATTTTTTGGGACTTTCTAGCTTCTGTCTTTGCATTGCATGTCCATATTGTGCATGTTTGGCATAGCTATAGGTCATTTCGGGTGCCTAAATTCGCATTTCGGGACAATTCCATGCATTTCATGTCATTTCGCCTCATTTCGGGACTGTTTTCCCCCATATTTTACTGCTGAAATTCCATTAGAATGATTGCTATCATTTCCATGTCATTTCATCACATTTTGCCACCGCCTCGGTTTGCGTGCCCGTGTGCACGCATTTCGAGGGACTTCATTTTCATCCGCCGGCATCCTATGTGAGTGTGGCTGAGGCTCACTCATGTTGGTATAAGCCCATATCATGTTTCCATGTCATTTCATCGCATTTTGCCACCGCCTCGGTTTGCGTGCCCGTGTGCACGCATTTCGAGGCACTTCATTTTCATCCGCCGGCATCCTATGTGAGTGTGGCTGAGGCTCACTCATGTTGGTATAAGCCCATATCATGTTTCCATGTCATTTCATCGCATTCCGTCACCGCCTCGGCTGGCGTGCCCGTGTGCACGCATTTCGAGGCACTTCATTTTCATCCGCCGGCATCCTATGTGAGTGTGGCTGAGGCTCACTCATGTTGGTATAAGCCCATATCATGTTTCCATGTAATTTCATCGCATTCTGTCACCGCCTCGGTTTGCGTGCCCGTGTGCACGCATTTCGAGGCACTTCATTTTCATCCGCCGGCATCCTATGTGAGTGTGGCTGAGGCTCACTCATATTGGTATAAGCCCATATCATGTTTTCATGTCATTTTATCGCATTTTGCCATCGCCTCAGTTTGCGTGCCCGTGTGCACGCATTTCGAGGCAACTCATTTTTATCCGACGGCATCCTATGTGAGTGTGGCTGAGGCTTACCCATGTTGGTATAAGCCCATATCATGTTTTCATGTCATTTCATTACATATACCATTGCCTCGGTTTGCGTGCCCGTGTGCACGCATTTCGAGGCACCTCATTTTCATCGCATTTTGCCATTGCCTCGGTTTGCGTGCCTGTGTGCACGCAATTTGAGGCACCTCATTTTCATTGCATATACCATTGCTTCAGTTTGCGTGCCCGTGTGCACGCATTTCGAGGCACCTCATTTTCATTGCATATACCATTGCCTCGGTTTGCGTGCCCGTGTGCACGCATTTCGAGGCACCTCATTTTCATAGCATTTTGCCATTGTCTCGGTTTGCGTGCCCGTGTGCACGCCTTTCAAGGCATCTCATTTTCATTACATTGCATATACCATTGCCTCGGTTTGCGTGCCCGTGTGCACGCATTTCGAGGCACCTCATTTTCATCGCATTTTGCCATTGCCTCGGTTTGCGTGCCTGTGTGCACGCATTTCGAGACACCTCATTTTCATTGCATATACCATTGGTTCGGTTTGCGTGCCCGTGTGCATGCATTTTGAGGCACCTCATTTACATTGCATATACCATTATCTCGGTTTGCGTGCCCGTGTGCACGCATTTCGAGGCACCTCATTTTCATAGCATTTTGCCATTGTCTCAGTTTGCGTGCTCGTGTGCACGCCTTTCAAGGCATCTCATTTTCATTACATTGCGTATGCCATCGCCTCGGTTTGCGTGCTCGTGTGCACGCCTTTCAAGGCATCTCATTTTCATTGCATTCATGCATTTTCTCGGTTTGCGTGCCCGTGTGCACGCATTTCAAGGCGTCTCGATTTGTGTGCCCGTGTGCACGCATTTCGAGACATCTCATTTTCATAGCATAGTGCATACTAGGTTGTATCTTAGATTACATTCTGCCATTTTCTCGGTTTGCGTGCCTGCGTGCACGCATTTCGAGGCATGCCATTCCATAGCATCGTGTATGTTAGGATTGTATCTTAGTCGCATTTCATGCATATCATGCATATTGCATCGTGTCCGGAATAGGAGTTAGCCCGGGCACAGGAAACGAGGTACATTTCGTACTCCGAGTGACGGAATGTGTCTCAATTCCCCAGTCACCGACACTCCGGATTATCCATGATGGAGTTAGGTTTTAGCTGTAGTTTCATGTGCATTCATCCTATATTGAGTTGTGCATTTCGACTTCTCGGCCATCATGCCTCGGTATGCGTGATTGGTGGCACGAGGATCGAGACATGCATATATCTGTGCAAATACATTGCTATGCCCCTTTCCTGCTCTCTGTTGCAGCAAAACAAAGAATCAGCAACCTTTTGGGGCTTGGCACGCATTTCAAGAACAGGTGTAAACAGAGGCTAATTGGGGCATTTCGGTGGATTTCCGCGCAAGACAACCCGGACATGCATCGTCCATCAGAAGCAAGGCAGTCCCTGGCTTGCACGCCAGTTTTATTTGCTTTCTTAGTTAATTCATTAATTAATTAGAATTTTGTAATATTTTGGACTGTAATATTCTTTTATTCGGGACTGTAATATTTGAACTGTATATTTATTCGGACCCTCTGCGCGAGGGCACAACTGTAATAAGTGTGGGTGAGTGTGATGTATGTCTTCCAACCCACGTCTTTCTCCCTTTTATTTATCCGCTTATGATGGTTAGATTAGGGCATATTTAAATTAGCATACAGTATGACAGCATGTTTGCATCATTCATCTGTATCGCATGCACCGGGCTTGGCGCATCATACTAACTGCATTATACTTTCAATTCCAAATTGAATACATGATAGTTGTAGCATTTCATATACCATCTTAGAATAGCCGAGCCTGCTATAGTTGCATTTTTGCATGTGTTGCATTAGGCATTTCTGTATAGTTAGGATCATGCATGATTTCTAATAAGTGTCTATTTTGGCTTGGAGTACTCGGTGAGTTTTATGCTTTAGCATCCTTGCATGTGTGTGAGTGACTGCCATGAATAGCATGCTTACCATGAGGCTATGTGCTTATCTGATATATCTGCCTGAACGCCTGTGGGTTAAGGTTGGGTTATCTGAATTGGAATAAATCATCAAATGTTTCAAGCCTACCTGCGGGTAGCAAAACCTCTTTCAAAAACAAACATGAAATGTTTCGTTCCAATTCAGGCGACCTGGTCTATATTTGTATGCTGTGTGCATCACATAGTAACCTAGGCTAATAAACCGGAATAAGAACTCACAATGTTTTCAAAAATTGATATCATGGTTAGTAGAGGCCGGTCTATGACCGGGCGAGCGGGGGTGCTCACGAAGTGACCTTCCCCAATCGTACCCAAGTTCCCGAGCCGAGGCAACTTTGGTGATGACGGACACGTGGCCTTTTGGCACCGAGTCAGGGTTTCCTAAATTTCCCAAAATAAAATATTTAGGTGGCGACTCTGTATCTGGCAAAGCAGTCCATGTTTGGCACTTCTTTCAAAAAATCAGTTTTCTCAAAACGATTTGCCGGATTTGGACTCTTTGGTTCAGATTAAGAACCGTGACTACAAATTGAGTCCGAACTGTAGCATGAGGCCCACGGGCCTGTCTACAGTTTCTGGCGACTCTGCTGGGGATTTAGAGAACTTGACTCGAACTCGTGATATCTGTTTTTGACTACACATGTGTGTTTCTTTGCATTGCATTTGCATTGGTGCGCCTAGGACACCGTGTTTGCCATCTGTTATTCCTGAACGGTTTGCCGGAGGCTTGTCTTGTCAAGGCATGACCATAAGGCTGACCGGTTGTGGGCTCTGCCAGTATGGGTACACAAACCCCGGTTTTACCGGGGCACCCTCTTTGACCATTCGACCTAGTGCATATTCGGATCCATAGTGACCATTCCAAATTAGGACAGGTTGCTTACCCGTTTATAGGTTGTTTGAAACCGCTGTGTGCGTAGTGAAACCCTAGTTCTTGACAAATTAAGACAGGGAAACCCTACCCCAACATAGGGGTGTTTTGGCTCTCACTTATCTGTTATGTGCTTTAGAGTGCGTCTCTACAGGAATGCATGTATCAGTATATGAGTTTGGGCATCAAGCCTGCGGGCTTCAGTTCAGTATTATCAGTATCAAGCCTGCGGGCATCAGTTCAGTATCAGGCCTGCGGGCATCAGATCAATATATGAGTTCAAGTATCAGGCCTGCGGGCATCAGTTCAGTACATGAGTTTCAGCATCAGGCCTGCGGGCATCAGTTCAGTACATAAGTTTGGGTATCAGGCCTGCGGGCATCAACCAGTATTTGGGAATTAGTTATCTGCGGATATCAAATTCTGTTTTAGGGAACAGTGATACAGGGATGATAATCAGTGTTTGAGGACAGTGTGTTATTCAGCTTATTGACTGTGTGTTGATTATGCCCGACTGTGTGTCATGCATTTTATGTTAAGCTGTTATGCTGTCCGTTTATCTGTTTATTTATTTCCTTTTCGCTTTATTTATCTTTTGCTAGGTCAGTTTTAGCACGATTGCTTCCAACCCAGCAGGCATTCCCCAAGCACTTTGGACACGAGGTCGTCGACTCCATCGATCTGAGGATCTAATCGACGGACAGCCGGTGTTCCATTCTCTATCCCCTGTTACCAGAAGGAAGCCGAAAAGGCGCAGTGTATCAGAACAGAGGTTGTCAGAACAGTGGGTTACTTCATCAGAGGACTATAGGACTGAGGTCTCAATTACTGCTGTAGAAATAGACATACCAGTTAGACAGATGGATCAACAAAATACGTCAGGGATGGAGGCTCTAATGCGCCAGATGCAGGAGAGCATGAGACAGATGCATGATGATGCCTCTCGTCAAACGGAGTTCTCCAAACAACAGGCCGCGATCATGGCCCAACAGGCCGAATTAATCACTAGACTGCAACAACAGAATACAGCGTCTGCTTCACAACAAATTCCTCCTCCGGCAGGGGCTCCGTTACCTGAGCAGGCACCTACTGTTCAGAACGCCCCACCAAATGCCCAGAATACCCTACCAAATGTCCAAAACTTACAAGAGGACACGAGTCTTCCAACGAGGCCAGCTCCGCCCCCGCTTCCACCACAACTGTCCAAGGTCCATACATCCAATCACCCGGACTCTCCATTCGAGGTCGAGGTTGATCATACAGCTCTGAAATTGAGCAAATTGGAGAAGCTCTTCAAGAAATCCAAAGGGGTCAAGGCTATGCCGGATATCGAAGATGGATATACCGAGGAGGCCGTAACACTCCCCGATAGGTTCAAAATGCCACAAATCGACCGTTTTGATGGGTCCGGCGACCCCATGGTCCATATCCGACTGTTCGCAGACGTCTTGCGGCCAATGGGCCTAACACGACCACAGAAGCTCTCACTATTCGGCCGAACCCTGTCAGGTGTGGCCTCCCATTGGTATGCAAAGTTACAAGACGAAGTGAAGAGGAACTGGGATGAAATGGCTGAGGCCTTTGTCGCACAATATTCATACAACACTCAGATCGAGATCACAACTCGTGATCTCGAAACGACAAGGCAAGAGCCCAAAGAAACTTTCTTGGACTTTGTGATCCGATGGAGGGCAAAGGCGTCAATGATGACTTTAAGGCCCACAGACAAAGATCAAATCCGGATGATTGTGCGCAATCTCCACCCAAAACTGATGCAGAGAATGATTGTAGTCCCCTTCCCTACTTTCGCAGATTTACATGAGATGGGGGTGCAAATCGAAGACCCAATGAAACAAGGTCTGTTTGACCACGACAGAGAACAACCGAGGAGGACCTTCAACCGTAACAACAATGCGGGCCCGAGTGGCGCTGCAAATACAAGAGCCTCGGAAGTTAGTATGGTCACCACCACTCCCCCTCCCCCTCCAAGGCCCATGACTGCCACACCCTTCTCCGGCGCGTCCGGAAGCAACACACAAGCCAACAGATTCCAACCGCGAGGCCAAAGAACCTTTACCCCACTATATATGCCTCTGACCAAAGTTCTGGGAATATTGATCAGAAAAAATCATTTAAAACCCCTGGAACCAAAGCCATTACCGAATCCACTCCCCCCCTCTTACGACCCGTCAAAATACTGTGCGTATCACCAACAACACGGTCATGACACCGACCGTTGTTACAGATTGCGTCATGAGATCCAAGATCTTATTGACAAACAGGTGATCGCACCTCCTGATAAACCCAATGTCACAACCAACCCTCTCCCACCACATAACCAAGCTCCTCCTCCCAAAAGAATTAATTTTATCCAGACTGGGGTCGCATCTTACGATCCTAGCATCTATATTACGCCCACCCACCTACCCAAGCCAGAGGTGCTCCTCCCCGATTGCACTGATTTCTTGTGCATGGTGGACATCTCCAAAATCCAACCAGAACCGATGGTGGTGACCGTCGAAGACGGGGCAGGACAGATTTTGGGAGGAAATGAGATTGTTGAATCTGAGACTAGACAGAATTTTGTCGGGGGAGCCTATGATCCAAGCTAGTACATCCTATCAACGAGCCGAATTGGGCTAAGTGTAGAATTGCCAGAGGCAGGAGAGCTATGCATGATCCGGGGGGATGGATCTGGGCTATGGGCAGATGATTTGACAGCCGCAGGGGAGGACTTTGCCAACCTGCAATTTCTCGACGACCAGGAACTGGGGGATGCGTCGATTAACTGGTACGATTATGAGGGATCAGAGGAGGCCACTGGATGGCTTGAAGATCAACCGGATGCAGTGGGGGAAGCCCAACCAGAACAGAGCCCGGCAGGGGCAGAAGTACCATTTGTGGCCGGAATGGCCGAAAGCCAAGTTGTACCGCCGGAGAGCGCCGGTGTTAAGAATTCCGCTCGGGACATGGGCATTATGGATATAGGAACTGTTGAACAAACAGCTGTACTGACGCAGCTGGAACAAGGAAAGTTTGAGGAGGCTGAGAGAATTAGAAAAGCTAAAGGCCCTGAGGGGACTGAAAGTGCTGTGTGCACGAAGACAGACAATGCTGCGAGCATATGGACAGAGAACACTGAGAGTGCGAGTGGACCGGAGCCAGACAGGTGTCTGTTGGCTACCAGCGGAATGTGGTGGGAAGATGACGACTTGTGTCTTGCCCACACCGATGAAGACTGGGGGAATAACCAACCGGATGACACTTGGTACCTCGATGAGGTTGACCATATGACAAGAAGTGGGCGGTACTTCAAGCCCCCACACCTGGACCAACCCGAGGCATCCGGGAAGGATAGAGAAGTGGAGAGACAGAAGGAGAAGCAGATTGAAGATAAAGCTGTGCTGAAACAGTTAAAAAAGATACAAGCAGACATCTCCATCTGGGGACTGCTAATGGCATCACGAGTACACAGAGAAGCTGTCCTATCTGCTATGGACAAGTCCAAACTCTCCATAGACACCACACCTGAACAGCTGGTTGGGCTGGAAAGAGCAGGAAAGATTTGTTAAACCTTTAATGGATGAAATCACTACTGTGAATGTTGGTACTGAGAAGGACCCGCGGCTGGTCCAGATCGGGTCCACGTTGTCTTCGGAGGAACGCGAGCGCTTAGTCGCTTTATTAAAAGATTTCAAAGATGTTTTCGCGTGGTCCTACGAAGACATGCCTGGAATCGATCCTGAGATTGTACAGCACCGGATCCCTCTTGATCCCGAGGCCCGCCCTGTCAAACAGAAACTCAGAAGGATTCGCCCGGATTGGGCTCTCAAAATTAAGGAAGAGGTCACCAAGCAAATTGACGCAGGGTTCCTGCTGGTATCTGAATATCCAACTTGGTTGGCCAACATTGTTCCGGTGCCAAAGAAGGATGGCAGAATTCGAGTCTGTGTAGACTTCAGAGATTTGAACAGGGCCAGTCCGAAGGACGACTTCCCCTTGCCACACATTGATGAATTGGTGGATTTCACGGCAGGGCACGCCTTGCTTTCATTTATGGATGGTTTCTCAGGCTATAATCAGATAGTGATGGCACCCGAAGACCGGGAGAAGACTGCGTTCACTACCCCGTGGGGTACATATTGTTATAGAGTGATGCCATTCGGGTTGAAAAATGCTGGAGCTACGTATCAACGGGCAGCAACTACAATATTGCATGATATGATCCATAAAGAGGTTGAGGTGTATGTGGACGACATGATTGTCAAGTCAAAAGATAGAGAGGGCCACTACACCGCCTTACAAAAATTCTTTCAAAGGATCAAAGAGTTTCGGCTGCGACTTAATCCCCAGAAATGCACGTTTGGTATTACAGCAGGGAAGATGCTAGGGTTTCTGATCACACAAAGGGGCATCGAGGTCGACCCTTCCAAAATCAAGGCCATCTTAGAAATGCCACCACCAAGGACTGAAAATGAGGTGCGAGGCTTTCTAGGTAAAGTGCAATTCATAAGACGGTTTATTTCTAAATTAACCTTGACTTGTGAACCACTTTTTGGTCTCCTGAAGAAAGGAAAGAAATTCCAATGGGACGGCCGATGTCAAGCAACTTTTGAGCAGATCAAAGAGTATCTACAGAACCCACCCGTGTTGTCGCCACCAGAGCCGGGGAGACCGTTGATATTGTACCTTTCGGTAACTGAGACTACCATGGGCTGCATGCTCGCGCAGGAGTCAGAAGACAAAGTGGAAAGAGCCATCTACTATCTGAGCAAAAAGATGCTGGATTACGAGACCCGCTATACACCGCTGGAGAAGGCTTGTTTGGCCTTGGTATGGGCAGCCAGGAAGCTGCGGCACTACCTGTTAGCTCACTCTGTAATGTTGGTTTCCCGTTTAGATCCCATCAAATATCTCTTCGAGAAACCAGCACTTACGGGTAGGCTGGCTCGCTGGCTGCTGTTGCTCTCCGAATTTGATTTGAAGTATATAACGCGCAAGTCAGTAAAAGGGAGAGCGGTAGCGGAGTTCCTTGCCGACCACCCGGTTGAGGGGGATGAAGCGGTTGAGTATCTATTCCCAGATGAAGCCATTCTGCACGTCGAAGATGAAACTTGGACGATGTACTTTGACGGAGCGTCAAACCAGTATGGGTATGGGATAGGGGTGTTGCTGATAGCGCCTGACGATTCCCGTATCCCTTTAGCATTCAAGCTCCGGTTCAAAGTTTCCAACAACGAAGCAGAGTATGAGGCATGTATTGCTGGCCTGGAAGCAGCCCTGGAACTAGGGGCAAGGCGGTTGGACGTCATTGGGGACTCGAACCTTGTTGTGTCTCAAGCAAAAGGAGATTGGAAAGTCAAGGAGGAAAGGATGATAATTTACCACCAAACCTTGGATTTGTTAATTCCTCGTTTTGAGAAGCTAAATTTCACCCACCTCGTAAGAGAGAACAACAGGTTTGCAGATTCATTAGCAACTCTATCTTCTATGATAGACATCCCGTCCGGAGTCCGGATGCGTCCAGTCATTATTGATTAGAAGTTTGCGCCAGCATACGAGTCGATTTCCACCATAGATGAGGTTCAAGACGGCAACCCCTGGTATTACGACATCTGGAACTTCTTGGAAAAGGAGACATATCCACTAGGGGCAAATGCCAAAGATAAGAGGGCTGTCAGAAGAATGGCCGCTCAGTTCATCATCTGCGGAGGAAAGCTGTACAAAAGGGGTCATCTGGGAATGCATAAACTCTGTGTAGAAGCTGAAGAGTCGAGACGCCTGATGGAAGCCATCCATGGGGGAGAGTGCGGTGCACACATGAATGGGGTAATGCTGGCCAGAAAGATCCTCAGGCAGGGCTACTATTGGTCAACCATGGAGGAGAATTGCATTAGTTTTGTTCGGCGATGCCACAAGTGTCAAATCCATGCAAATCGCATGAACATCCCGCTGTCAAAACTGTACAACATGACTTCGCCGTGGCCTTTTTCAGTCTGGGGAATTGATGTAATCGGAGCTGTTACCCCGAAGGGGTCAAACGGGCATGAGTTTATCCTGGTAGCGATAGATTATTTCACAAAGTGGGTCGAGGCCCAATCATACGCGGTGTTGAAGGCGTCGCATGTCGCAAAGTTCATTAGAAACAACATCATCTGTCGCTACGGGGTGCCAAACGAGATAATTTCAGATAATGGTTCCCATTTCAAGAAAGAAGTAATAGACTTGTTGGAGAAATACAATGTGGCTTTTCATAAGTCATCTACATACCGGCCGCAGACCAACGGAGCGGTTGAGGCCGCCAACAAGAATATCAAGCATATACTGCAGAAGATGGTGGGAACCTATCGGGATTGGCCAGACAAGCTGCCATTTGCTCTGTGGGGCTACAGGACTTCAATCAGAACTTCTACTGGAGCAACTCCATATTCATTGGTCTATGAAATGGAGGTTGTTCTACCCATCGAGATTGAGGTTCCGTCGTTACGAGTATTGGCTGAATGCCAGATAGCCGAGGCAGATTGGCAGCAAAGCAGATTCGAAGAACTCATGCTCTTTGATGAAAGAAGACTGAAAGCACTGTACCACATCCAAGGCTATCAACGAAGAATTGCCCGGGCTTTCAACAAGAAGGTTAAGTCCAGGAATCTGAAAGAGGGAGATTTGGTGCTCAAAGACAACCGAGCTCCCATCCACGACCCAAGGGGCAAGTTCAAACCCAATTGGACTGGTCCTTACATCATCAAAGCTATCTGGTCAGGAGGGGCTGTGGTTCTGATGGATCTAGATGGCTTGGAGTTTTCACAACCGATCAATATGGACAAGTTGAAGAAATACTATCCTTGAGAGGCTCGCTAGGCCAAAAACCCGAAAGGGCGACCTAGGCAAAAGTCAGAGCACAAAAAATTAGAAAATATAAAAACTGAGCTCGCAAGGTTGAAAACCCCGCAAAGGGCGGCCTTGGCAAAAGTTAGAGCGCAAAAGAAGAGTGAAAATACTCGAGTGAACCTGGGCCTGAACTACGTAAGGCTTGATTCCCATCTTTGGGATACGTAGGCAACTTCACCTTGAAGTTCAGCCATAACTTTTCCCCGATCAACTCTGTCCATCTTGATCATCTCAATCATCTTTATCCATCAGCATTTATCGCGATCTCCGGTACAGTGCTGTTCAAACTAGGGGCAACTTTCCGTTGCCGCGACGGTGCAAGGTTACTCAGACTAGGGGCAACTTTCCGTTGCTGTGAAGTGTCGCATTTGTTCTTCAGACTAGGGGCAACTTTCCAGTTGCGGGGATCTGGGGTTGTGCATTTCAGTGACAGATTTTTCGGCGTGTCCAGTTCTGATCCACATCGAAAATAGTTTTGAAAAGTTTTAATAAAAGTTGACTTTGTTCAAATTAATCTTTTTACGACCAAGACCATTTTTGGACCAAAAACGGAAAATTTTCAGTACCATAACTTTCAATTTCATTGATTTCAAAACTGAGTTCTCCTGCTCTTGCATACAATCGAGGTTACTTTTTAGTACATTCATAAAGGAAACTTGAAAATGCTAAATAAGCAATAAATTTGAGGCATAGTTGAATCAAGTATCTCTGCGTCCCCTCCCAGAGCTGGACGGAGCATCTGATTCCAAGCTAGGCCCGACCTGTGCCTCTTCATTGAGCCAATCCAAGCACTCATCGGACAAGGTGCAACTGAAAGTGGAAGCAGGGGCCAGGAGCTCTCTAGTCCTCCATGCTGTGGCATATCGGGCAAGCTGTGCACCCCGGACCGGGAAAGCGGCTGGGTACTCAATCCCCTCCGGTGGACAGGTCTGATCATGACCAAACTGACGCAGGAACCGGAACGGAAAATAGAATACGCAGTGGGTTAGACCAATCAATTGGATCCCAATCAGCCGGGACATACTATAGCTCATTGCCGGGAGGTTGAGCCAAGGACAACGCCAAGCAATGCCGTCTGCGGGCAAATTGCACATCCAATCGAACCACCACCTTTCGTCAAGAGCATTAACTAGGCGCTGCCGAAAGAAGTAGCCTCGAGCTGAATAAGCTGGGCAAGAGTCCACAACCTGCAACTTGTCCATTAACCATACCTAGGGGAGGGATGGAAAATGAGAGAATAAAGAACAGAGAGATGTATGATGAGAGAAAAGTAAGACAAGGGTTTTGTGAGAAAAACCGAGCCTGAGGGCCGAGTGATGTGAGCAAATATATGTGAGGTCGGGTGGGAAACATTACCTGCAGCAGTAGTGGACTCCCAGCAAACCTAGTCGCCTCCCGGCGATAGACAGAATCTAAGCCCATCAGTGTCTCGGCCAAGGTCATGGCAATACAGCTCTTCCCTTCTCTCAAACCTTGGGCGACTTCAATCAGGCGAATGCTAGCCCCGTCGGAGCCCGAGGAAAGCAGAAAGTGAGACAACAAACATAAGCAGAGGGCGTGTTGCCGGAAACCCTGCCAATAATGGTTGCTGCGGTCACCGGCGTCGGAAAAACGATGAATCAAGCCGAGGATGTCCAGCTCCCCACTACAGATCAGAGATCGAGCGTCATGCGCCGTGAGCCCACACATCCGCCCTAAAGCCTGAGCATGGCCAAAACGGAGCTAGGGCAAGATCACTTCAGAGCATTCAGACTCCATCAAAACCTGAAAATCTTCGAAAGTGGGACATACCTCTTGGCCGCCGAAGCTAAAAACGTGCGTCACTGGATTCCAGAACCTTGCCGCGGCATGGAGAAAAGGAAGCTGTAGCGGAGTACGGCTCAGCGTGAATAGTGCATTCAAGCCGAAACCCCGGAAATTCAACTTTTTCGAGCCATCTAGAGAAGAGATCCAAGATGTGATATTTTCTGCAAGAAACGCCTCCATCTTTGTCTAAAACTAAGATGAAATGAATGTTCCCGAAGATGAGGCTTTTATAGAAGGAAAGACACTATTCACGGGGACACGTGTCAAAAATCTGGTGGCTGCAGGACTGAGTGGCCGACCGGCCACCTTTTCTGGCTGGCCAGCCATTTACTTTTTCAGAAATGGCCGGCCAGCTGTCTCTCTCCACAAAAAATGGCCGGCCGGCCCACAGAGGTGGCCGGCAATGCTGCAGTGTATCCCCTTGGCCCTGATTTACCCTTCGGGGGAAAGTTCCAAGCATTTCCATGCAACGGGAGAGTCAAAGGCCTTCATCTCCCTCCGTTTCGGATGCGTTTCGATGCCCAGATTGTCAAAAGAACACTTTGTTGTTGTTGTGTTTTGTTTATCGAGTTGTTGTTTAGCTTATCGAGTTGTTTGTCGAGCGGACGTGTTTCGTGTTTTTGAGTCATTGCTCTCTGTTTAAGCAATCTCTGTTAAAGTCTTGTTTATTTGCGTTGTTGCATTTTGCTTATCGAGTTGTAAACTTGCTAAAGATTCTGTTATATCTTAGTAAGTTGAGTTGCTTAGTTTGTTGCGTCGGTTCACTACCTGACTTGGTGATTACACAATGCGCATTCCCATTCAATTTCATTCTTGTGCAAAATAAATTGATGCGATACGATGCTAAAAGTTTAAAATACAAACACCTTTTTCAAAAGCTATTTCATTTCATCATGCTTTACAACAAACAAAGGTACAAGTTTTACAAAAAATAAAACTGCCTAACAATGTGCAAAGTGCTACAAACTACTAGCAAAAAAGAAAAATAAAGCAGGAAATAACAGCATCAAAGTCCTCGGGAGCGGGAACGAGAAGCACTCCTCATCCTCTTCTGCGGGACAATCTCCGCACCATCATCATCATCTGAGTCGGAGCTGTCATCCTCAGGATCCCCCTCAGCCTCGCCTCTATTCCCCGAGCCAAAACCGGAGCCTCCCTCCTCAGCAGATGTCTCTGACTGACGATCGGTAGCATCCTCCTCCTCCTCATCAGGCTCCACCTCCACAACGTGAGCCCTGCGTCTGCGGACGGGCCCTCCTCGAGCTCCTCGAAAAGGTCTAGATGTCCCGGCTCCTCGGGAAGGCCGAGATGACCCCGCCCCCTGAAAAGGCCCGGGTGACCCAACTCCATGGAAAGGCCCAGATGGCCCAGCTCCCCAAGGAGGCCCAGGTGGCCTGGTCTGCGGCTGACCGGACCATGAAGGCATCTGAAAACAAAGAGTTCAATTCAAATACATCAGTCCAAATATATACATCAGATGCAGATACAAGCAAAAGCTACGTGAAGTAGGTGCATGTAAATACAGTGTCCAAGTGGGGTGTGTGTCAGATATGCTCTACACAAGTAGTCTATCGATGCAGTAGAAATCAGCATGTCATCAGAAGTATGATAAATGCCAGAAAACTGAAGGGTACCTGAATGCCCACGACAGACAACTGTGCCTCCCTACGCAGGACCATGCCCTCGAGTGTGGCCACCAGTCCAACCACCTCCTCCATGTACCCTCGCGATGGCTGTAAAAATGAGCTCATAATCATCAGTGAACAGAAGAGTGTCTAAACATCTGAATGATGAATGAAAAAGTGGAGCATACCGGTGGTGAGTCCGGATCAATGGCGTATCGATCACTGGGCATCGGAGGCTCTAGTGGGATCGGAGTCGGAGAGATAGCCCCATACTGCCACGCCATCAACTCAGTCGGCATATCTGGCCATCCAGGATGAGGATGAATCGACGGAGTCGGAGGAACCGGTCTACTCCCACCTCTAGATGTACCAGCCCTGCTAGTAGAAGGGGCGTCTGCAGCCCGAGCCCGAGCCTGGCCCGAGGATGACATACCGGCAGGTCTCATCATCGGGATATGAGCTCCCGTCAATGGAGGCATCAAATATATGTGACGATAAGTGGCGTAGTCCCCCTCCTCAACATATAGTAAAGCATCACTGCCCAGCATGGCGCCGACTACCTCCGAGTAAGAGAGCCTGTCAGCAGTCCGCATACTGGCTGGAGGTACTGCGGGAGGATCCTGAGAAAGATACCCCCATACCTGGGGCAGAAAGCGTTCCCCCAGGAACCATGCCCTGCCAACCGGCCCTTTAAGCAGGACCCTATACTGGGAGATGTCCGACGCTCTGGTATACTGAAGTCGGAGACCATCACCCAGGGACACCCAGGGCTGCCATGTGATCTGCGGATGATAAATGCATAAACCAATCAGAAATCGAGAATATACAGAGCAAATCAAAGATGAGAATGAAAGGAACTGAAAGTTCTGAGGTACCTCTGAATGTCGCACAGTGTCGAAGTACTGTCGCAGGTTAAGGAGGGTCTTTCGAGGTCTCGGCCGGTGCGGGCCCTCGAACACCAATCAATATGGGGTCATGAGAATCCCTGCCACCTCCAGCTCTGGGGCTAATGATGGGAAGTATACATAGACCCATAGCTGAGAAAAGCAGTGCATAATGTAAGTACGAAATGCTGAGAGCAAAATACAGACTGTAAAAGTGCGCTGTGTGTGCAATGTACAAGTAATGAAGAGCAGAAATGTAAATCAAGAGGATAGAAAAGTACCTCCCAGGCTCTCCAGTAGCCGCCAAGTAAATCGCCCCGCCCGCGGGAGGTCGCGCTCATATAAAAGTAAAGGGTAGCCAGGCCGGCGCCACCCCAATCATATCTACTGACCTGTGAGAGGTCGACCAGAGCGCTCAGCAGGTATAGCCCAACGGTGTTCCCTCTGTCGGCGAACAGGGTAGTCCCGAAGAGGAACATAAGGAAACCACGGGCATACTGCTCTGTCTCCTCGGGAGTCTCAGGCACCATCTCCGCCCGCCGGAAATGGGAGGAGAACCAAGTGTATCAGACTCTCCCAGAGACCCTGTCAACAGGTGGGCGAGCCCCCAATAGATACATCCAGGCGGCCTCCCACTCGCCCATATCCTCATCATAGGGGATGGACCAGCCTCCGACGTCTAGGCCGGTTAATACAGCGAAGTCAAAAGGGGTCATAGTCATGTCCCCGGTAGCAGAGAAATGAAAGGAGTTGGTGGTGTCCCACCATCTCTCTACCAAGGCCGCCATCAGTGTCCTCCTGGCAGGACAACGTGACAACCCGACGCAGAAAGGCCCGAATCCTGCCAAATCTACCAAATCCCAGACACCCTCCGGGAGCTCGGCGTACCAGTCCCGCGCGATGGTGGAACCATACCCCCGCACACTGCGGGAACCAACCTGCATTCAGAATGAATACATGTGTCAATAATGAAATAAATGGGCTGTGCGCCAATGAAATGAATGGGCTGTGTGCCAATGAGATGAAATGAGCTGTGTGCCAATGAAATGAATGAGCTGTGTGCCAATGAAATGAATGAGCTGTGTGCCAATGAAATGAATGGGCTGTGTGCTAATGAGATTGAACTGGGCTGTGTGCCAATGAGATGAAATGGGCTGTATGCCGTTGAAGTGGAATAAGCTACATGCAAATTCAACTATTGTGGGCTGCGTGTTCACTATCTATCTGGGCTGCGTGTTCAGAAAATTTGAAGTTTGGGCTGCGTGTTCAACTTTCAGTTAAAGTGTGGGCTGCGTGTTCACTATCTACCTGGGCTGCGTGTTCAGAAAATTTGAAGTTTGGGCTGTGTGTTCAAATTTCAGTTTAAATTGTGGGCTGCGTGTTCACTATCAATCTGCACTGCGTGTTCAGAAAATTTGAAGTTTGGGCTGCGTGTTCAACTTTCAGTTTAAATTCTGGGCTGCGTGTTCACTATCTACCTGGGCTGCGTGTTCAGAGAAATTTGAAGTTTGGGCTGCGTGTTCAACTTTCTATCAGTGTGGGCTGCGTGTTCACTATTTAATCTGGGCTGCGTGTTCAGAAAATTTGAAGTTTGGGCTGCGTGTTCAACTTTCAGTTTAAATTGTGGGCTGCGTGTTCACTATCTACCTGGGCTGCGTGTTCAGAAAATTTGAAGTTTGGGCTGCGTGTTCAACTTTCAGTTTAAATTGTGGGCTGCGTGTTCACTATCTATCTGGGCTGCGTGTTCAGAAAATTTGAAGTTTGGGCTGCGTGTTCAACTTTCAGTTAAATTGTGGGCTGCGTGTTCACTATCTATCTGGGCTGCGTGTTCAGAAAATTTGAAGTTTGGGCTGCGTGTTCACTATCTATTTGGGCTGTGTGTTCAGAAAATTTGAAGTTTGGGCTGCGTGTTCACTATCTATCTGGGCTGCGTGTTCAGAAAATTTGAAGTTTGGGCTGCGTGTTCAACTTTCTATCAGTGTGGGCTGCGTGTTCACTATTTAATCTGGGCTGCGTGTTCAGAGAATTTGAAGTTTGGGCTGCGTGTTCAAATTTCAACTAGCGTGGGCTACGTGTTCACTATCTAATCTGGGCTGCGTGTTCAGAGGATTTAAAGTTTGGGCTGCGTGTTCAACTTTCTATCAGTGTGGGCTGCGCGTTCACTATCTAATCTGGGCTGCGTGTTCAGAAAATTTAAAGTGTGGGCTGTGTGTTCACTTTCGAATTCGGGCTGTGTGTTCGACAAATCAGTGTTTGAGCCGTGTGTTCTAATGTGGGCTGTGTGTTCGCAATTAATTAATGAGCCGAGTGTTCAGAAATTCGAGTGTTGAAACTACATGTTCAGGATGCAAGCGAAGAACTATGTCATAAGCTAAACTGCGTGTTCAAGCATGACAAAGGTGCGAAATCTAGGAAAAATACAGAAAATGAAGTAAATACCTCTGAGGTCTCATGAGAGAGGTGATGCTCCGGCTCTCGGAGAAGCAGATCCACGGGTGCTCGCTCGTCAAAGCTAGTAAAGTGACGGAAGACAGCACGAGGGAGGACATGTGCTGGCGGACGGTACCTCCCGGGAATAAAAGGTCGGGTCCTCGGGGGTAGAGTCATGGGATCGAAATCATCTCCGGCACCTGGAAAACCTCCGCCGTGGGGAGAATTACCCGCCATTTTCAAAGAATCTGCAAAAGGAGCAAAAATGAGCGAAAATGAGCCAGAATTGGAAAAAGTCAACAAAAGTCAACTCTCGGGAAATAAAAAAGTCAACAAAAGTCAACTCCCGAGAAAATCTTCCAAATATTGAGACAAACTTACCTCAAGTGGCGAAAATGCAAAAAGAAGCTCCGAAGCCGGAATTTAATCACTTCAAAGTGCTTGAAACTGAGTGTTTTTGCGAAAACAATTTGCACGGGGCGTTGGAAAATGCGCGTGAAACTCAGATCTGGAGAGGAAAGTGTTGTAGAAGGCAAGAAAAGGAAGGGGCCTCGACTGCCTTTTATAGGCCTCAAGTCTTGGTTGAAGAAGCATGAAGGAAGGAGGCGAAAAAGACCAAAAAGCCCTCGGATCTGGCATATGGCCGGCCGGCCCCTTTTTCTAGCCGGCCAGCTATCTGCTTTTTGGATAACTGGCCGGCCAGCCATTAGCTTTATGGGAAACCGGTTGGCCACCTCCCCTTGGGAAGATGAACGGCCGGCCATGTTCCCCACATGCCCACCTAGCTCTCTGCAAATTTTGAGGAAGATCGGAGTTCCCGAGACCTGAAAAAGTTCAAGAAAAGTACACTTCCGGTCGCGAAATCGCTCCGTCGGGACTTCGGCTTCGAGATCTGACATGTGTCTCATCATCACTCATCGAAATCAAAGTGTATCCTTTTTGAATGAGTTGTAGCCCTTCCAGGAAGTGGATCAGAGGCCGTTATCAAGTCGCCTTCGCCGAAATGCGTATTTCCGTACTCGTTGTTTCATGACAAATGAACACCCTGATTTATGCTCGTTTTGTACTATCATGCACATAACTTGCATTCTCATGAGCATACCTGCATTAACATGCACATTTCTTGATATTGGCATACCTCTATGTTTGAGCATACGTTGTCACGCATGTTCCACTCTTGCATTATGATGCATACACTCACCGGCACTGCGTGTGTCAAACTTTCGGAATCACATTAAATATATGTTGTTAGCATATTGTACTTGTTGAAATTTCTCTCTTTTGCAGGCACGATATTGTATGTACGGTTCAATTAAGCCTGGTGCGACCAGACGAATCGCGCAGGTATCGTATCTTCTCCGTGTGAGACGTGGCGAGGATTGAATAATCCTCCGCATTCTTAACTGCATGAAATGTAGTTGTTGCTTTGCATTCTTGCTTAAAACTGTTGCATCTATTTGCGAATACTTGCTTCATTACAGCTTGCTGCATTTGCATGATCATTGGGTTACCTTCGGCTTTTTGCATATCATTTGCATTTTGCCCCCTGCCTGCGGGCACATCTCTGTTTATCCTGTATGTTTATCTAAGTCTTCGGCCTTGTCAAAAATGGGTCGTCTCTGGGCTTTGACATTCACTCCCGTCACTTATGACTTCCGAGTTCTGTCAAAGAGGGGCAACTGTAGACACCCCATTTTTGACCGACCTTAAGACTCAGACGTCACCGATTGAGCGCTTGGTGATGTTGCATAATGTGCTCGTTTAGAAGTTTCAGAGTTGCGGCCGTGAGCCCTGCCTCCGGACTTCCGAACCCTCTTCTGTACCTTGTCTCGGTTTGCGAACCAGACTCGGTTTTCTCTGTTTCTTTTCCTGAGGGAAGGGAGAGGTCCCGTAGACCATCTCTCAATGTCCGTAGGCTACATTTGGTGGCCGTAGGCCATTTTGCCCATTTCGGAGTCCGGTTCCCGGTTTTCGGGACCGTAGGCCGTGTGCCTCGGTTCGGGACCACCTAACCATCTCCTATTGCTCTAATTTTTGGCATACTTCCTTTTTAGTCCCTTTTGAGGGACACTGGGGTCTGAGAGACCCACTTCGTGGCCGAACACCACTTTCGGTGCTTAACAGCCCATTTTTGAGACCCCGAACTGCGCGTTTTGGTCCCCGAGCATTCGTTTTGCAATAGTTTTCGTTCATTTTTGGCAGGTACCTCTGTTTTATCACCGGGGAGGTCACTGAAGGGTAGGAGGCCAGCAATTGTTGCAGCAACCAGTTATACATCCTCCGACGCCCTCCGGCGCCCGTTTTTCGCACTTCCGGGCTAATGTTGAACACCTTGGGCCCATTTTCTCGAACTTTGAACCACATATTTGTGATGTACACACATGAGAGGACCCTAAAAGTTCATGGCCGGCCATTAATTCAACTTGACCCTTTTGACCCCCTTCTTCCGGGCTAATGTTGAACCCCTTGGACCCTTTTTCTTGAACTTTGAACCACATATCTGTGATGTGCACACATGAGAGGACCCTAAAAAGAGGTGGCCGGCCAGTAATTCAAATTGACCCTTTTGAACCCCTCTTTCCGAGCTAATGTTGAACCCCTTGGACCCACTTTCTTGGACTTTTAACCACATGGTTGTGTTGTACACACATAGGAGGACCCCACCAGTTGGTGGCCGGCCAGAAAATATGATTGACCTTTTTGACCCCTAGCCGCCCGGCTAGGGGGTGTGGCCGGCTGGCCACCTGCAACAAAAGTACCAGGCCGGCCGTATTCCTTGCACTGTTCCCTTTACAGCTGTGGAGCTTTATCCCCCAGAAAAGATCTTTATCCGGGGGATATTTTGTGCGGGAAAGTTTCTCTCATTTTCCCCCACCTTTACACCCCCTTTTTGACCCTTATAACCAGCTGGTGGCCTCCTTTGTTGGGGTTAGAAAACTTCATCTTCAAGCTTCCATATACAACTCCATTTCTATACCTCTCATTTCCTTGAAAAACCCTAAGTCCCTAAGCTCCATTCCTTCTACACCACCAAGCTCTACCACCACCACCTCATTTCCAGCAACAAGGAAGGTTTCTCAAAGGCCAAAGAAGCTGCAAATTGATCCAAGAAGCAACAAAAGTCTTAGTCTTCAAGGGTGAGTAACCTTTTCTTCACTTTGACCCTTTTTCTTGATCCATTTGTAAGCCTCACTTGCTTTTTGTTTCAAGCTCCGGCCCTAACTGAAAAGGGACCTCTTTTGAGCTCATCTTCACTTTTCATTAAGGGCTCAACCCTGTTTGAGCCCTCCATGACACACTTGCTTCATTGATCCTCTTGTGTGTCATAATTTTGCATGCTATTTTTGGCCCATGAGTAATCTGTTTTTGAGCATATTGTAAACTGATATTAGGCTTATTTTGAGCCCCTCTTCAACATTGAAGAAGGGCTCAACACCATTTGGGACTTCCATGTTGTACCTACCTTTATACTCCTCTTTTCTTCCCCATTCTTGCATGCAATGGCAGCCTACCATGCTTTTGTTTTTGGCCATTTTACAGTTCTGAAAAAGTCCTTATTTTGGTCCATTCTTCATTTTTCATTTAGGTCCTTTCATGGTTTGGGACCCCCATAGGTCACTTCATGTTATATCCTTCTTTTATTCCCCATTCTTGCATGTTTAGTTAGCCTATCATGCTTTTGTTTTTGGCCATTTTACAGTTCTGGAAAAGTGCTTATTTTGGTCCATTCTACCTGTTTTATTAAGGGTCTTTGGCTGTTTGGTGATTATTTTGCATACTTCATGTTATAGCACCTTTTGAGCCCCAATCTTGTGCTCATTTTTTAGCATGTTTTTATACTGATTTTGAGGCTTCCATATACTGTAAATATTCATATTTTTGGTCCCTCTTCAGTGTTGTAGAAGGAAAATTTTCAGTTTGGGTTTTGCTTATATCACTTGCTTCATTACCTATGCTTGCTGTTTGGCCATGTTTATAACTGTGAAAGTGCATTTTTTGGGACTTTCTAGCTTCTGTCTTTGCATTGCATGTCCATATTGTGCATGTTTGGCATAGCTATAGGTCATTTCGGGTGCCTAAATTCGCATTTCGGGACAATTCCATGCATTTCATGTCATTTCGCCTCATTTCGGGACTGTTTTCCCCCATATTTTACTGTTGAAATTCCATTAGAATGATTGCTATCATTTCCATGTCATTTCATCACATTTTGCCACAGCCTCGGTTTGCGTGCCCGTGTGCACGCATTTCGAGGCACTTCATTTTCATCCGCCGGCATCCTATGTGAGTGTGGCTGAGGCTCACTCATGTTGGTATAAGCCCATATCATGTTTCCATGTCATTTCATCGCATTCCGTCACCGCCTCGATTTGCGTGCCCGTGTGCACGCATTTCGAGGCACTTCATTTTCATCCGCCGGCATCCTATGTGAGTGTGGCTGAGGCTCACTCATGTTGGTATAAGCCCATATCATGTTTTCATGTCATTTCATCGCATTCCGTCACCGCCTCGGTTTGCGTGCCCGTGTGCACGCATTTCGAGGCACCTCATTTTCATCCGCCGGCATCCTATGTGAGTGTGGCTGAGGCTCACTCATGTTGGTATAAGCCCATATCATGTTTCCATGTCATTTCATCGCATTCCGTCACCGCCTCGGTTTGCGTGCCCGTGTGCACGCATTTCGAGGCACTTCATTTTCATCCGCCGGCATCCTATGTGAGTGTGGCTGAGGCTCACTCATATTGGTATAAGCCGATATCATGTTTTCATGTCATTTTATCGCATTTTGCCATCGCCTCGGTTTGCATGCCCGTGTGCACGCATTTCGAGGCACCTCATTTTTATCCGACGGCATCCTATGTGAGTGTGGCTGAGGCTCACCCATGTTGGTATAAGCCCATATCATGTTTTCATGTCATTACATTGCATATACCATTGCCTCGGTTTACGTGCCCGTGTGCACGCATTTCGAGGCACCTCATTTTCATCGCATTTTGCCATTGCCTCGGTTTGCATGCCTGTGTGCTCGCATTTCGAGGCACCTCATTTTCATTGCATATACCATTGCTTCGGTTTGCGTGCCCGTGTGCACGCATTTCGAGGCACCTCATTTTCGTTGCATATACCATTGCCTCAGTTTGCGTGCCCGTGTGCACGCATTTCGAGGCACCTCATTTTCATAGCATTTTGCTATTGTCTTGGTTTGCATGCCCGTGTGCACGCCTTTCAAGGCATCTCATTTTCATTACATTGCATATACCATTGCCTCGGTTTGCGTGCCCGTGTGCACACATTTCGAGGCACCTCATTTTCATCGCATTTCGAGGCACCTCATTTTCATTGCATATACCATTGCTTCGGTTTGCGTGCCCGTGTGCACGCATTTCGAGACACCTCATTTACATTGCATATACCATTGCCTCGGTTTGCGTGCCCGTGTGCACGTATTTCGAGGCACCTCATTTTCATAGCATTTTGCCATTGTCTCGGTTTGCGTGCTCGTGTGCACGCCTTTCAAGGAATCTTATTTTCATTACATTGCGTATGCCATCGCCTCGGTTTGCGTGCCCGTGTGCACGCCTTTCAAGGAATCTCATTTTCATTGCATTCATGCATTTTCTCGGTTTGCGTGCCCGTGTGCACACATTTCGAGACATCTCGATTTGCGTGCCCGTGTGCACGCATTTCGAGACATCTCATTTTCATAGCATAGTGCATACTAGGTTGTATCTTAGATTGCATTCTGCCATTTTCTCGATTTGCGTGCCTGCGTGCACGCATTTCGAGGCATGCCATTCCATAGCATCGTGTATGTTAGGATTGTATCTTAGTCGCATTTCATGCATATCATGCATATTGCATCGTGTCCGGAATAGGAGTTAGCCCGGGCACAGGAAACGAGGTACATTTCGTACTTCGAGTGACGGAATGTGTCTCAATTCCCCAGTCACCGACACTCCGGATTATCCATGATGGAGTTAGGTTTTAGCTGTAGTTTCATGTGCATTCATCCTATATTGAGTTGTGCATTTCGACTTCTCGGCCATCATGCCTCGGTATGCGTGATTGGTGGCACGAGGATCGAGACATGCATATATCTGTGCAAATACATTGCTATGCCCCTTTCCTGCTCTCTGTTGCAGCAAAACAAAGAATCAGCAACCTTTTGGGGCTTGGCACGCATTTCAAGAACAGGTGTAAACAGAGGCTAATTGGGGCATTCCGGTGGATTTCCGCGCAAGACAACCCGGACATGCATCGTCCATCAGAAGCAAGGCAGTCCCTGGCTTGCACGCCAGTTTTATTTGCTTTCTTAGTTAATTCATTAATTAATTAGAATTTTGTAATATTTTGGACTGTAATATTCTTTTATTCGGGACTGTAATATTTGGACTGTATATTTATTCGGACCCTCTGCGCGAGGGCACAACTGTAATAAGTGTGGGTGAGTGTGATGTATGTCTTCCAACCCCACGTCTTTCTCCCTTTTATTTATCCACTTATCGCATGCACCGGGCTTGGCGCATCATACTAACTGCATTGTACTTTCAATTCCAAATTGAATACATGATAGTTGTAGCATTTCATATACCATCTTAGAATAGCCGAGCCTGCTATAGTTGCATTTTTGCATGTGTTGCATTAGGCATTTCTGTATAGTTAGGATCATGCATGATTTCTAATAAGTGTCTATTTTGGCTTGGAGTACTCGGTGAGTTTTATGCTTTAGCATCCTTGCATGTGTGTGAGTGACTGCCATGAATAGCATGCTTACCATGAGGCTATGTGCTTATCTGATATATCTGCCTGAACGCCTGTGGGTTAAGGTTGGGTTATCTGAATTGGAATAAATCATCAAATGTTTCAAGCCTACCTGCGGGTAGCAAAACCTCTTTCAAAAACAAACATGAAATGTTTCGTTCCAATTCAGGCGACCTGGTCTATATTTGTATGCTGTGTGCATCACATAGTAACCTAGGCTAATAAACCGGAATAAGAACTCACAATGTTTTCAAAAATTGATATCATGGTTAGTAGAGGCCGGTCTATGACCGGGCGAGCGGGGGTGCTCACGAAGTGACCTTCCCCAATCGTACCCAAGTTCCCGAGCCGAGGCAACTTTGGTGATGACGGACACGTGGCCTTTTGGCACCGAGTCAGGGTTTCCTAAATTTCCCAAAATAAAATATTTAGGTGGCGACTCTGTATCTGGCAAAGCAGTCCATGTTTGGAACTTCTTTCAAAAAATCAGTTTTCTCAAAACGATTTGCCGGATATGGACTCTTTGGTTCAGATTAAGAACCGTGACTACAAATTGAGTCCGAACTGTAGCATGAGGCCCACGGGCCTGTCTACAGTTTCTGGCGACTCTGCTGGGGATTTAGAGAACTTGACTCGAACTCGTGATATCTGTTTTTGACTACACATGTGTGTTTCTTTGCATTGCATTTGCATTGGTGCGCCTAGGACACCGTGTTTGCCATCTGCTATTCCTGAACGGTTTGCCGGAGGCTTGTCTTGTCAAGGCATGACCATAAGGCTGACCGGTTGTGGGCTCTGCCAGTATGGGTACACAAACCCCGGTTTTACCGGGGCACCCTCTTTGACCATTCGACCTAGTGCATATTCGGATCCATAGTGACCATTCCAAATTAGGACAGGTTGCTTACCCGTTTATAGGTTGTTTGAAACCGCTGTGTGCGTAGTGAAACCCTAGTTCCTGACAAATTAAGACAGGGAAACCCTACCCCAACATAGGGGTGTTTTGGCTCTCACTTATCTGTTATGTGCTTTAGAGTGCGTCTCTACAGGAATGCATGTATCAGTATATGAGTTTGGGCATCAAGCCTGCGGGCTTCAGTTCAGTATTATCAGTATCAAGCCTGCGGGCATCAGTTCAGTATCAGGCCTGCGGGCATCAGATCAGTATATGAGTTCAAGTATCAGGCCTGCGGGCATCAGTTCAGTACATGAGTTTCAGCATCAGGCCTGCGGGCATCAGTTCAGTACATAAGTTTGGGTATCAGGCCTGCGGGCATCAGCCAGTATTTGCGAATTAGTTATCTGCGGATATCAAATTCTGTTTTAGGGAATAGTGATACAGGGATGATAATCAGTGTTTGAGGACAGTGTGTTATTCAGCTTATTGACTGTGTGTTGATTATGCCCGACTGTGTGTCATGCATTTTATGTTAAGCTGTTATGCTGTCCGTTTATCTGTTTATTTATTTCCTTTTCGCTTTATTTATCTTTTGCTAGGTCAGTTTTAGCACGATTGCTTCCAACCCAGCAGGCATTCCCCAAGCACTTTGGACACGAGGTCGTCGACTCCATCGATCTGAGGATCTAATCGACGGACAGCCGGTGTTCCATTCTCTACCCCCTGTTACCAGAAGGAAGCCGAAAAGGCGCAGTGTATCAGAACAGAGGTTGTCAGAACAGTGGGTTACTTCATCAGAGGACTATAGGACTGAGGTCTCAATTACTGCTGTAGAAATAGACATACCAGTTAGACAGATGGATCAACAAAATACGTCAGGGATAGAGGCTCTAATGCGCCAGATGCAGGAGAGCATGAGACAGATGCATGATGATGCCGCCCGTCAAACGGAGTTCTCCAAACAGCAGGCCGCGATCATGGCCCAACATGCCGAATTAATCACTAGACTGCAACAACAGAATACAACGTCTGCTTCACAACAAATTCCTCCTCCGGCAGGGGCTCCGTTACCTGAGCAGGCACCTACTGTTCAGAACGCCCCACCAAATGCCCAGAATACCCTACCAAATGTCCAAAACTTACAAGAGGACACGAGTCTTCCAATGGGGACAGCTCCGCCCCCGCTTCCACCACAACTGTCCATGGTCCATACATACAATCAACCGGACTCTCCATTCGAGGTCGAGGTTGATCATACAGCTTTGAAATTGAGCAAATTGGAGAAGCTCTTCAAGAAATCCAAAGGGGTCAAGGTTATGCCGGATATCGAAGATGGATATACCGAGGAGGCCGTAACACTCCCCGATAGGTTCAAAATGCCACAAATCGACCGTTTTGATGGGTCCGGCGACCCCATGGTCCATATCCGACTATTCACAGACGTCTTGCGGCCAATGGGCCTAATACGACCACAGAAGCTCTCACTATTCGGCCGAACCCTGTCGGGTGTGGCCTCCCATTGGTATGCAAAGTTACAAGACGAAGTGAAGAGGAACTGGGATGAAATGGCTGAGGCCTTTGTCGCACAATATTCATACAACACTCAGATCGAGATCACAACTCGTGATCTCGAAACGACAAGGCAAGAGCCCAAAGAAACTTTCTCGGACTTTGTGATCCGATGGAGGGCAAAGGCGTCAATGATGACTTTAAGGCCCACGGACAAAGATCAAATCCGGATGATTGTGCGCAATCTCCACCCAAAACTGATGCAGAGAATGATTGTAGTCCCCTTCCCTACTTTCGCAGATTTACATGAGATGGGGGTGCAAATCGAAGACCCAATGAAACAAGGTCTGTTTGACCACGACAGAGAACAACCGAGGAGGACCTTCAACCGTAACAACAATGCGGGCCCGAGTGGCGCGGCAAATACAAGAGCCTCGGAAGTTAGTATGGTCACCACCACTCCCCCTCCCCCTCCAAGGCCCATGACTGCCACACCCTTCTCCGGCGCGTCCGGAAGCAACACACAAGCCAACAGATTCCAACCGCGAGGCCAAAGAACCTTTACCCCACTATATATGCCTCTGACCAAAGTTCTGGGAATATTGATCAGAAAAAATCATTTAAAACCCCTGGAACCAAAGCCATTACCGAATCCACTCCCCCCCTCTTACGACCCGTCAAAATACTGTGCGTATCACCAACAACACGGTCATGACACCGACCGTTGTTACAGATTGCGTCATGAGATCCAAGATCTTATTGACAAACAGGTGATCGCACCTCCTGATAAACCCAATGTCACAACCAACCCTCTCCCACCACATAACCAAGCTCCTCCTCCCAAAAGAATTAATTTTATCCAGACTGGGGTCGCATCTTACGATCCTAGCATCTATATTACGCCCACCCACCTACCCAAGCCAGAGGTGCTCCTCCCCGATTGCACTGATTTCTTGTGCATGGTGGACATCTCCAAAATCCAACCAGAACCGATGGTGGTGACCGTCGAAGACGGGGCAGGACAGATTTTGGGAGGAAATGAGATTGTTGAATCTGAGACTAGACAGAATTTTGTCGGGGGAGCCTATGATCCAAGCAAGTACATCCTATCAACGAGCCGAATTGGGCTAAGTGTAGAATTGCCAGAGGCAGGAGAGCTATGCATGATCCGGGGGGATGGATCTGGGCTATGGGCAGATGATTTGACAGCCGCAGGGGAGGACTTTGCCAACCTGCAATTTCTCGACGACCAGGAACTGGGGGATGCGTCGATTAACTGGTACGATTATGAGGGATCAGAGGAGGCCACTGGATGGCTTGAAGATCAACCGGATGCAGTGGGGGAAGCCCAACCAGAACAGAGCCCGGCAGGGGCAGAAGTACCATTTGTGGCCGGAATGGCTGAAAGCCAAGTTGTACCGCCGGAGAGCGCCGGTGTTAAGAATTCCGCTCGGGACATGCGCATTATGGATATAGGAACTGTTGAACAAACAGCTGTACTGACGCAGCTGGAACAAGGAAAGTTTGAGGAGGCTGAGAGAATTAGAAAAGCTAAAGGCCCTGAGGGGACTGAAAGTGCTGTGTGCACGAAGACACACAATGCTGCGAGCATATGGACAGAGAACACTGAGAGTGCGAGTGGACCGGAGCCAGACAGGTGTCTGTTGGCTACCAGCGGAATGTGGTGGGAAGATGACGACTTGTGTCTTGCCCACACCGATGAAGACTGGGGGAATAACCAACCGGATGACACTTGGTACCTCGATGAGGTTGACCATATGACAAGAAGTGGGCGGTACTTCAAGCCCCCACACCTGGACCAACCCGAGGCATCCGGGAAGGATAGAGAAGTGGAGAGACAGAAGGAGAAGCAGATTGAAGATAAAGCTGTGCTGAAACAGTTAAAAAAGATACAAGCAGACATCTCCATCTGGGGACTGCTAATGGCATCACGAGTACACAGAGAAGCTGTCCTATCTGCTATGGACAAGTCCAAACTCTCCATAGACACCACGCCTGAACAGCTGGTTGGGCTGGTTTTTCCGGGAGGAGGTTCCCCGGCATTAACCTTTTCGGACAAGGAGCTGCCGCCTGAGGGCACAAGTCATAACAAAACTCTCTATATTTCTGTGGAATGTAGAGATAAGTGGATACCGGTGGTACTTGTTGATACCGGGTCTGCAATTAATGTCTGCCCGACCAGAACGGCAAATGCAATCGGGTTGAAGCCCGTGGACTTCGTCCCAACTACCCAAGTGATCAGAGCATATGACAATACCAGCAGAGAAGTGATGGGGACTGTTAAAATTCAAACCAAGGTTGGTCCAGGGCAACACAGTATCGAATTTCATATCTTGGACGTTCCCGCAACCTTTAACCTACTTTTGGGCGACCGTGGTTACACCAGGTCAAAGTAGTCTCTTCCACTCTACATCAGATGCTAAAGTACCCCCACGGGAAAGGGGTAGCGATCGTTTTCGGGAATTCATCAATCCATCCGCCGCCGGAAGTGTCCACACCTGTCTTGGAGATTGAGCACGGCACGGAGGATGTGTTTTTATCGGGGTTCACTTTGGCCGAGGCTCAAGTGGTTCAGAATGTCATGGCTGTGAATGAGGGCATGTATGTTAGTGCACAATCTATCTACCTCATGAACAAGCTAAAACATACCCCTGGGATGGGATTAGGGAGAAGCGGCCGGAAGGGCGTCTCAGTGTTGGCTGAAGTGCCACACAACCCTCATGCCTTTGGACTGGGTTATCTGCCCACCAAAGAAGACTGGGTGAGGAAAGGAAAAGAAATGGCCGGAAGGGCCAGAGCAAAGAAGGCCGGGAAGCCATTTGAGTTAATGCACAGGCCCATTTGGGGTACCCTAAACGGACGCTTCGTCCGAGAGGGGGAAGATTTTCCATTCTGCGGCTTCCCGGAGCCATGGCTAAACGCGGAGGGGACGCGCGTGCCTGGTTTTGAAATCTTCTTCGACATACAATTATCTGGGGATGACGTTGCCGAAGCGCAGACAGACCCACCAACTGAGGCTGAGCAATGTGAAGTAGTGGATCCTGAGAGCACAGAGCTTGAAATGGGGGTAGCACTGGCGAGTCTACTATTAGATCCTCCGATCGGCCAAGAGTGCTTGGGGGATAACTCTTCGGTTTTTGTGATTGGAGATGAAATAGCTGCGGGCTTTCCAGCGCCGATCTTGGATGCATCTATCGCACCTTCTCTCATCTGGCAATATGAAGAAGGCTTTTTATCTAGCAGTTCCGGGTAAGGTAGTGAGCCGGAATCTGATTCTACCGAATCTTGTGCGTCAGAATCAGATTCCAGCTCGACTGAGTCTGAGTCCGGTATTCCTGGGGGTGATAACCCGGATGCCACAGTCCTGTCTAGGTCGTCTTTTTCATTTTCTTTTGAGTCTGTTGTAACAGAGGAATCTGACGGCTTGGAAATATTTAATGAGAATGATGTGGATGTGGTTTCTGAGTATTTTTCTGTGCCTTTGATTTATTGCTTAAATCAGGATTTTCAAAATTTTGATGAAAACAACGAGGGAGAAATTCCCCCAGTTTTGCAACGATTAATTGATCAAGAGCAGGAAAGATTTGTTAAACCTTTAATGGATGAAATCACTACTGTGAATGTTGGTACTGAGAAGGACCCGCGGCTGGTCCAGATCGGGTCCACGTTGTCTTCGGAGGAACGCGAGCGCTTAGTCGCTTTATTAAAAGATTTCAAAGATGTTTTCGCGTGGTCCTACGAAGACATGCCTGGAATCGATCCTGAGATTGTACAGCACCGGATCCCTCTTGATCCCGAGGCCCGCCCTGTCAAACAGAAACTCAGAAGGATTCGCCCGGATTGGGCTCTCAAAATTAAGGAAGAGGTCACCAAGCAAATTGACGCAGGGTTCCTGCTGGTATCTGAATATCCAACTTGGTTGGCCAACATTGTTCCGGTGCCAAAGAAAGATGGCAGAATTCGAGTCTGTGTAGACTTGAGAGATTTGAACAGGGCCAGTCCGAAGGACGACTTCCCCTTGCCACACATTGATGAATTGGTGGATTTCACGGCAGGGCACGCCTTGCTTTCATTTATGGATGGTTTCTCAGGCTATAATCAGATAGTGATGGCACCCGAAGACTGCGTTCACTACCCCGTGGGGTACATATTATTATAGAGTGATGCCATTCGGGTTGAAAAATGCTGGAGCTTCGTATCAACGGGCAGCAACTACAATATTGCATGATATGATCCATAAAGAGGTTGAGGTGTATGTGGACGACATGATTGTCAAGTCAAAAGATAGAGAGGGCCACTACACCGCCTTACAAAAATTCTTTCAAAGGATCAAAGAGTTTCGGCTGCGACTGAATCCCCAGAAATGCACGTTTGGTGTTACAGCAGGGAAGATGCTAGGGTTTCTGATCACACAAAGGGGCATCGAGGTCGACCTTTCCAAAATCAAGGCCATCTTAGAAATGCCACCACCAAGGACTGAAAAGGAGGTGCGAGGCTTTCTAGGTAAAGTGCAATTCATAAGACGGTTTATTTCTAAATTAACCTTGACTTGTGAACCACTTTTTGGTCTCCTGAAGAAAGGAAAGAAATTCCAATGGGACGGCCGATGTCAAGCAGCTTTTGAGCAGATCAAAGAGTATCTACAGAACCCACCCGTGTTGTCGCCACCAGAGCCGGGGAGACCGTTGATATTGTACCTTTCGGTAACTGAGACTACCATGGGCTGCATGCTCGCGCAGGAGTCAGAAGACAAAGTGGAAAGAGCCATCTACTATCTGAGAAAAAAGATGCTGGATTACGAGACCCGCTATACACCGCTGGAGAAGGCTTGTTTGGCCTTGGTATGGGCAGCCAGGAAGCTGCGGCACTACCTGTTAGCTCACTCTGTAATGTTGGTTTCCCGTTTAGATCCCATCAAATATCTCTTCGAGAAACCAGCACTTACGGGTAGGCTGGCTCGCTGGCTGCTGTTGCTCTCCGAATTTGATTTGAAGTATATAACGCGCAAGTCAGTAAAAGGGAGAGCGGTAGCGGAGTTCCTTGCCGACCACCCGGTTGAGGGGGATGAAGCGGTTGAGTATCTATTCCCAGATGAAGCCATTCTGCACGTCGAAGATGAAACTTGGACGATGTACTTTGACGGAGCGTCAAACCAGTATGGGTATGGGATAGGGGTGTTGCTGATAGCGCCTGACGATTCCCGTATCCCTTTAGCATTCAAGCTCCGGTTCAAAGTTTCCAACAACGAAGCAGAGTATGAGGCATGTATTGCTGGCCTGGAAGCAGCCCTGGAACTAGGGGCAAGGCGGTTGGACGTCATTGGGGACTCGAACCTTGTTGTGTCTCAAGCAAAAGGAGATTGGAAAGTCAAGGAGGAAAGGATGATAATTTACCACCAAACCTTGGATTTGTTAATTCCTCGTTTTGAGAAGCTAAATTTCATCCACCTCGTAAGAGAGAACAACAGGTTTGCAGATTCATTAGCAACTCTATCTTCTATGATAGACATCCCGTCCGGAGTCCGGATGCGTCCAGTCATTATTGATCAGAAGTTTGCGCCAGCATACGAGTCGATTTCCACCATAGATGAGGTTCAAGACGGCAACCCCTGGTATTACGACATCTGGAACTTCTTGGAAAAGGAGACATATCCACTAGGGGCAAATGCCAAAGATAAGAGGGCTGTCAGAAGAATGGCCGCTCAGTTCATCATCTGCGGAGGAAAGCTGTACAAAAGGGGTCATCTGGGAATGCATAAGCTCTGTGTAGAAGCTGAAGAGTCGAGACACCTGATGGAAGCCATCCATGGGGGAGAGTGCGGTGCACACATGAATGGGGTAATGCTGGCCAGAAAGATCCTCAGGCAGGGCTACTATTGGTCAACCATGGAGGAGAATTGCATTAGTTTTGTTCGGCGATGCCACAAGTGTCAAATCCATGCAAATCGCATGAACATCCCGCTGTCAAAACTGTACAACATGACTTCGCCGTGGCCTTTTTCAGTCTAGGGAATTGATGTAATCGGAGCTGTTACCCCGAAGGGGTCAAACGGGCATGAGTTTATCCTGGTAGCGATAGATTATTTCACAAAGTGGGTCGAGGCCCAATCATACGCGGTGTTGAAGGCGTCGCATGTCGCAAAGTTCATTAGAAACAACATCATCTGTCGCTACGGGGTGCCAAACGAGATAATTTCAGATAATGGTTCCCATTTCAAGAAAGAAGTAATAGACTTGTTGGAGAAATACAATGTGGCTTTTCATAAGTCATCTACATACCGGCCGCAGACCAACGGAGCGGTTGAGGCCGCCAACAAGAATATCAAGCAGATACTGCAGAAGATGGTGGGAACCTATCGGGATTGGCCAGACAAGCTGCCATTTGCTCTGTGGGGCTACAGGACTTCAATCAGAACTTCTACTGGAGCAACTCCGTATTCATTGGTCTATGAAATGGAGGCTGTTCTACCCATCGAGATTGAGGTTCCGTCGTTACGAGTATTGGCTGAATGCCAGATAGCCGAGGCAGATTGGCAGCAAAGCAGATTCGAAGAACTCATGCTCTTTGATGAAAGAAGACTGAAAGCACTGTACCACATCCAAGGCTATCAACGAAGAATTGCCCGGGCTTTCAACAAGAAGGTTAAGTCCAGGAATCTGAAAGAGGGAGATTTGGTGCTCAAAGACAACCGAGCTCCCATCCACGACCCAAGGGGCAAGTTCAAACCCAATTGGACTGGTCCTTACATCATCAAAGCTATCTGGTCAGGAGGGACTGTGGTTCTGATGGATCTAGATGGCTTGGAGTTTTCACAACCGATCAATATGGACAAGTTGAAGAAATACTATCCTTGAGAGGCTCGCTAGGCCGAAAACCCGAAAGGGCGACCTAGGCAAAAGTCAGAGCACAAAAAATTAGAAAATATAAAAACTGAGCTCGCAAGGTTGAAAACCCCGCAAAGGGCGGCCTTGGCAAAAGTTAGAGCGCAAAAGGAGAGTGAAAATACTCGAGTGAACCTGGGCCTGAACTACGTAAGGCTTGATTCCCATCTTTGGGATACGTAGGCAACTTCACCTTGAAGTTCAGCCATAACTTTTCCCCGATCAACTCTGTTCATCTTGATCATCTCAATCATCTTTATCCATCAGCATTTATCGCGATCTCCGGTACAGTGCTGTTCAAACTAGGGGCAACTTTCCGTTGCCGCGACGGTGCAAGGTTACTCAGACTAGGGGCAACTTTCCGTTGCTGCGAAGTGCCGCATTTGTTCTTCAAACTAGGGGCAACTTTCCAGTTGCGGGGATCTGGGGTTGTGCATTTCAGTGACAGATTTTTCGGCGTGTCCAGTTCTGATCCACATCGAAAATAGTTTTGAAAAGTTTTAATAAAAGTTGACTTTGTTCAAATTAATCTTTTTACGACCAAGACCATTTTTGGACCAAAAACGGAAAATTTTCAGTACCATAACTTTCAATTTCATTGATTTCAAAACTGAGTTCTCCTGCTCTTGCATACAATCGAGGTTGCTTTTTAGTACATTCATAAAGGAAACTTGAAAATGCTAAATAAGCAATAAATTTGGGGCATAGTTGAATCAAGTATCTCTGCGTCCCCTCCCAGAGCTGGACGGAGCATCTGATGCCAAGCTAGGCCCGACCTGTGCCTCTTCATTGAGCCAATCCAAGCACTCATCGGACAAGGTGCAACTGAAAGTGGAAGCAGGGGCCAGGAGCTCTCTAGTCCTCCATGCTGTGGCATATCGGGCAAGCTGTGCACCCCGGACCGGGAAAGCGGCTGGGTACTCAATCCCCTCCGGTGGACAGGTCTGATCATGACCAAACTGACGCAGGAACCGGAACGGAAAATAGAATACGCAGTGGGTTAGACCAATCAATTGGATCCCAATCAGCCGGGACATACTATAGCTCATTGCCGGGAGGTTGAGCCAAGGACAACGCCAAGCAATGCCATCTGCGGGCAAATTGCACATCCAATCGAACCACCACCTTTCGTCAAGAGCATTAACTAGGCACTGCCGAAAGAAGTAGCCTCGAGCTGAATAAGCTGGGCAAGAGTCCACAACCTGCAACTTGTCCATTAACCATACCTAGGGGAGGGATGGAAAATGAGAGAATAAAGAACAGAGAGATGTATGATGAGAGAAAAGTAAGACAAGGGTTTTGTGAGAAAAACCGAGCCTGAGGGCCGAGTGATGTGAGCAAATATATGTGAGGTCGGGTGGGAAACATTACCTGCAGCAGCAGTGGACTCCCAGCAAACCTAGTCGCCTCCCGGCGATAGACAGAATCTAAGCCCATCAGTGTCTCGGCCAAGGTCATTGGAATACAGCTCTTCCCTTCTCTCAAACCTTGGGTGACTTCAATCAGGCGAATGCTAGCCCCGCCGGAGCCCGAGGAAAGCAGAAAGTGAGACAACAAACATAAGCAGAGGGCGTGTTGCCGGAAACCCTGCCAATAATGGTTGCTGCGGTCACCGGCGTCGGAAAGACGATGAATCAAGCCGAGGATGTCCAGCTCCCCACTACAGATTAGAGATCGAGCGTCATGCGCCGTGAGCCCACACATCCGCCCTAAAGCCTGAGCATGGCCAAAACGGAGCTGGGGCAAGATCACTTCAGAGCATTCAGACTCCATCAAAACCTGAAAATCTTCGAAAGTGGGACATACCTCTTGGCCGCCGAAGCTAAAAACGTGCGTCACTGGATTCCAGAACCTTGCTGCGGCATGGAGAAAAGGAAGCTGTAGCGGAGTACGGCTCAGCGTGAATAGTGCATTCTAGCCGAAACCCCGGAAATTCATCTTTTCCGAGCCATCTAGAGAAGAGATCCAAGATGTGATATTTTCTGCAAGAAACGCCTCCATCTTTGTCTAAAACTAAGATAAAATGAATGTTCCCGAAGATGAGGCTTTTATAGAAGGAAAGACACTATTCACGGGGACACGTGTCAAAAATCTGGTGGCTGCAGGACTGAGTGGCCGGCCGGCCACCTTTTCTGGCTGGCCAGCCATTTACTTTTTCAGAAATGGCCGGCCAGCTGTCTCTCTCCACAAAAAATGGCCGGCCGGCCCCCAGAGGTGGCCGACAATGCTGCAGTGTATCCCTTTGGCCCTGATTTACCCTTCGGGGGAAAGTTCCAAGCATTTCCATGCAACGGGAGAGTCAAAGGCCTTCATCTCCCTCCGTTTCGGATGCGTTTCGATGCCCAGATTGTCAGAAGAACACTCTGTTGTTGTTGTGTTTTGTTTATCGAGTTGTTGTTTTGTTTATCGAGTTGTTTGTCGAGCGGACGTGTTTCGTGTTTTTGAGTCATTGCTCTCTGTTTAAGCAATCTCTGTTAAAGTCTTGTTTATTTGCGTTGTTGCATTTTGCTTATCGAGTTGTAAACTTGCTAAAGATTCTGTTATATCTTAGTAAGTTGAGTTGCTTAGTTTGTTGCGTCGGTTCACTACCTGACTTGGTGATTACACAATGCGCATTCCCATTCAATTTCATTCTTGTGCAAAATAAATTGATGCGATACGATGCTAAAAGTTTAAAATACAAACACCTTTTTCAAAAGCTATTTCATTTCATCATGCTTTACAACAAACAAAGGTACAAGTTTTACAAAAAATAAAACTGCCTAACAATGTGCAAAGTGCTACAAACTACTAGCAAAAAAGAAAAATAAAGCAGGAAATAATAGCATCAAAGTCCTCGGGAGCAGGAACGAGAAGCACTCCTCATCCTCTTCTGCGGGACAATCTCCGCACCATCATCATCATCTGAGTCGGAGCTGTCATCCTCAGGATCCCCCTCAGCCTCGCCTCTATTCCCCGAGCCAAAACCGGAGCCTCCCTCCTCAGCAGATGTCTCTGACTGACGATCGGTAGCATCCTCCTCCTCCTCATCAGGCTCCACCTCCACAACGTGAGCCCTGCGTCTGCGGACGGGCCCTCCTCGAGCTCCTCGAAAAGGTCTAGATGGCCCGGCTCCTCAGGAAGGCCGAGATGACCCCGCCCCCTGAAAAGGCCCGGGTGACCCAACTCCATGGAAAGGCCCAGATGGCCCAGCTCCCCAAGGAGGCCCAGGTGGCCTGGTCTGCGGCTGACCGGACCATGAAGGCATCTGAAAACAAAGAGTTCAATTCAAATACATCAGTCCAAATATATACATCAGATGCAGATACAAGCAAAAGCTACGTGAAGTAGGTGCATGTAAATACAGTGTCCAAGTGGGGTGTGTGTCAGATATGCTCTACACAAGTAGTCTATCGATACAGTAGAAATCAGCATGTCATCAGAAGTATGATAAATGCCAGAAAACTGAAGGGTACCTGAATGCCCGCGACAGACAACTGTGCCTCCCTACGCAGGACCATGCCCTCGAGTGTGGCCACCAGTCCAACCACCTCCTCCATGTACCCTCGCGATGGCTGCAAAAATGAGCTCATAATCATCAGTGAACAGAAGAGTGTCTAAACATCTGAATGATGAATGAAAAAGTGGAGCATACCGGCGGTGAGTCCGGATCAATGGCGTATCGATCACTGGGCATCAGAGGCTCTAGTGGGATCGGAGTCGGAGAGATAGCCCCATACTGCCACGCCATCAACTCAGTCGGCGTATCTGGCCATCCAGGATGAGGATGAATCGACGGAGTCGGAGGAACCGGTCTACTCCCACCTCTAGATGTACCAGCCCTGCTAGTAGAAGGGGCGTCTGCAGCCCGAGCCCGAGCTTGGCCCGAGGATGACATACCGGCAGGTCTCATCATCGGGATATGAGCTTCCGTCAATGGAGGCATCAAATATATGTGACGGTAAGTGGCGTAGTCCCCCTCCTCAACATATAGTAAAGCATCACTGCCCAGTATGGCGCCGACTACCTCCGAGTAAGAGAGCCTGTCAGCAGTCCGCATACTGGCTGGAGGTACTGCGGGAGGATCCTGAGAAAGATACCCCCATACCTGGCGCAGAAAGTGTTCCCCCAGGAACCATGCCCTGCCAACCGGCCTGTAGACACCCCATTTTTGACCGTCCTCAAGACTTGGACGTCACTGTTTGAACACACGGTGATCTTCCATGTTTGTGTTCGTTTGGAGTTCCCGGAAGTCTCGGCTCACGCGCCTTGCCTCAGGATCCCCGAACTCGACCGTTTAGTGTCTGGTTTTGCACCAAACACTTGCATCTTGCCTTTGAGAGGCAGGGTGGGGCTTGTAGACCATCCCCACCCATCACCGGCAGTGGCTAGATGCCACCGGCTGGTTTTTGCTGCCACCGACAATATAGTTTGCCGGTCGGCACTATTTGTTGCCGGTCAGCACTTTTTTGTGCCGGTCGGCACTTTGCTTGGCCAAGATGGCATTTTTTGCCGGCCGATTGCTGTTCATCTGCTTTTGCAGATATTTTTGGACAGCTGTATAACTTTTGCTCCCCTCCATACACGTGTATGGAGGGATCTCCCTCTTGCAAAGCTTGTCTTGTAAGCTTTACAAGAGGCTTATAGGGAGAAGCTCTCTCTAAGGAAAAAAGGAGGCTTTAGACATTTTTGAGAGAGAGAAGACATAGAAGAGCTCTGGTTTTCTAGGGTTAGGGTTAGACATACACTCACCTATCTCTCTTTCCCTCTCATTTTGCATACTAGGTGTTTTGTGCCTTACTATTGCACACAAACACCTAGTGTTTCACCTTCCTCTAGGAGCTGAGGTTCTAAAGAGTGTGTTTTGAAGTATTTGTCTTGGATTCAAGCTCAAGGAGGCCATTGGAGCACCATTGTTGAAGAAGGCATCAAGGGTGAGAAACTAGTCCTTTTTTTTCCCCTTTTTTGCATTGATTTTCTACTAGTCTTAGAGCTGTTTTTGTGATTATTGTATAACATAAAAAAGTTCTATTTTTAAGCCCTCTTTATTGTTTATTAAGAGTGTTTTGTTGTTTGAGGGTTGTTGACCACCCTTAGGCCTCAAAAGGCCTCATTTTGAGCCATTTTGTGTTAGCTCCGGGATTTTGGTGTTGAGGTCTCTTCACCACTGAAATCTTGAGGGATTTCAGTGGCAAAGATGATGCTTTGAAGTCCCAAGAAGGAGAGGGCCACCCCCTCTCCTTGTTGTCCTTGAAAAGGGCATATTTTGGCCTCTTAAGGAAGCCTATGCTTGAGTGTGTGTTGAGCATATTTGGTTTGTTTTTCATGCTTATATATCCATGATATAACATGATTTAAAGTTGTTTTTGGAACTTCATGCATGTTTAGCATAGTTGCCATGTAATGCCTTATTTGTGCCTTAACATGTCCTAGGTTGTTAGCCTTTGTTGGAGCATGTTTTAGGCTTGTATTTGTGAAGTTTATGTGCTTATTTTGCCATGTTTTAGCTCTGTCCATAGTCGTTTGGGTTGATCTTTGCATGCATTATATAGCTCCTTTGTATTTGGGCTTGTTGGCCTTGAGTATGTGCATGTGTAGCATGCCATCTTTGCATTGTTTTGATGATTTGGAATCATCCTACATGCTATTTCAGTCCCATTTCCATGCTTGTTTGATTACCTTGCATGCCTCTTTAATGCTTTGAAAGCATGTGTTGCAATGCTCCATGTTTTGGCCATGGTGTATGCCTTTGTATTCGGGCCATTTAGATGCCATCTAAGTAGTCCTTTAGGTTTGTTTTAACATGCTAAACCTCTGATTTTGGTCCCTCTTTGCATGCCTTGTTTGGTCTTGCTTAGTGTAGTCCAATGCTCCATTGATTTGTTTTGAGCACTTAGGCCATTTGATGCATGCTTGGCTTGATTTTGTTGCTTGGTTTGGCACCATGTGTTAGCATGATTTTAGAGCTTATAATGCATGCTAATTGTCCATGTTTCCTTCTTTCAAGTGTGCTTGAATGTTGTTTGATTTATGCTTAAGTGTTGGTCCTTATGTGCATGTGTGTGTGCATGCCATTTAGCCCTCACCTTTTAGCACAATGGCTACTGTTTTAGGCCTATTTTAGAGTCGCCTAATTCATGTTTAAGTCCATCTTTGCCATCCATTTGCATTGCCATATGCGTGCTTGCATGATTGCATAAGTGCATTGCCATGCCATGTTGCATTCCTAGCTTGTATGCCTAGGTTGCATTGCATCTTGCATGCATTCCTTGTCCCTTGACTTGGGTGATAGGGATTGGGAGTTTTGTTTGATTGGTTTGCATTGCATTTGAAACCAAAGTTGCATGCTTGGTTCTTTGGGCCATCATGCGTGGAACTGCGTGATTGGTGGTCCGAGAACCGAGGCACATGTCCCTTTGAGTCATCACAATGATAAGAGACATGGTTGATGCATACATGCCTTGAAATATGCTGCCATGCCTTGTTTTGCCCTTTGTTGCTGTGAGTTGCAGGTTCTGCAGGAATACTCTGCCGACCGGCAGTGTAATGTGCCGACCGGCACATTTTTCTCTGCCGACAGATCCTATTTTGTGCCAATGGCCATACTACACTGCCGGTGGAAGTTTCATTCAGCCGGTGATGATCCCCTCTGTCCAAGGATGTAGTCCTGAGGTTTTGACAGCCTCCAGAGGAGGAAAGGAAGGAAAACAGAGGCAGCTTGCGCATGGTGGCGCGTTTCCCGAGACGCTTTCCTGCTTTAATTAATTTAATTTAATTTGTTAATTAAATTAGTTAATTTGTAATATTAATTAGCTTGCGTAGTTAATTAATTTGTAATATTTATTCGGTCCCTCCGAGCGAGGGCAAACTTGTAATAAGTGTGGGTGTGTGTGTGCATGTCTTCCAACCCCCACTTCTTTCTTCCCTTTTACTTACCCGCTTTGATGGTTAGTATTAGGGCACGTCTAATTTAGCATACCTTATGCTATGCATGTGTGCATCCATGCATTTGTATTGCATGCATTAGGCTCGGTACATCACGCTAATTGCATCAATACTTCAAATTCCAAACTGAATATGTGATAACTGTACATTTTCACATGACATGTTTAGGATAGCCGAGCCTATTCTAGCAACATTTTGTATGCGATGCATTAGGCACTTCACATGGACTTGGATCATGCATGTGTGCTAACAAGTTCTTTGTTTTGGCACGGAGTACTATGTAAGTATTTCCGCTTTAGCATATCGCATGAGTGTGAATGTTGCCATAACAGCATGCTTAACATGTGGCTAGATGCTTATGTGTTAAACTGTTTTGAATGCCTGTGGGTGAAGGTTGGATTGTTTGAGTTGGAAAAACTCGTTGAAATCCGTATTTTAGCCTACTTGCGAGTAGCAAATTCCAAAGCATTTTCGAAATGAACGGATATGCAATGTTTCTTTCCAAATTAGGCAATCTAGTCTATACTTGTTTGCTGCGTGCATAACATAGTAATTCTAGGCTAATAAACGGAATAAGAACACATAAAGTTTTCAAATACGGATATCACGGTTAGTAGAGGCCGGTCTTCGGACCGGGCGAAAGGGGGTGCTCATAGCTGACCTTCCCCGATCGTACCCAAGCTCCCGAGCCGAGACAACTCCGGTGATGATGGACATGTGGCCTTCGGCACCGAGTCAGGGTTTCCTAAATTCCCCCATTTTAAATATTTAGGTGGCGACTCTGTATCTGGCAAAGCAGTCCATGTTTGGCACTACTTTTTCAAAAATCTGTTTCTCAAAATGATTTGCCAGATTTGGACTCTTTGGTTCAGATTAAGAACCGTGACACAAATCGAGAGTCCGAACTGTAGTAGCATCGAGGCCCCTCCGCGGGCGCTGTTACAGTTTCTGGCGACTCTGCTGGGGATTTTAGAGAGCTTGACTCGAACTCGTGATATCCTGTTTTGATCTCATTTATGTGTTTTTTTTTTTGCATTGCATGTGCATTGGTGCGCCTAGGAACACAGTGTTTGCCATCTGCCATTCCTGAACGGTTTGCCGGAGGCTTGTCTTGTCAAGGCATGTCCGTAAGGCTGACCGGCTATGGGCTCTGACAGTATGGGAACACAAACCCCGGTTTTACCGGGGCACCCTTTTTGACCATTCGACCTAGTGCATATTCGGAATCCATAGTGACCATTCCAAGCTAGGACAGGTTGCTTACCCGATTATAGGTTGTTTGAAACCGCTGTGTGCGTAGTGAAACCCTAGCTCCTGACAAAATAGGACAGGGAAACCTTACCCCAACATAGGGGTGTTTTGTTCTCTTTACTTGCTATGTGCTTTTAGAGTGTTGCTCTACAGGAACGCACATGTCAGTTTGCAAGTCAGAGTATCAAACCTGGGGACACCAGTATCAGTATCAGTTGTAGGAATCAGTTATCCGCGGGTATCAGGTTCAGTATTTTGGGGAACAGAAATCTGGGAACAGTGATCAGCAGTAGGGAACAGTTGTTTGGCTACACCCGTGTTCGATCAGTTTGGGCTGAAATGCTGTCTGTTTTTCTTTCAGTTTACAGAGTGGCAGAGTTGATACAGAACAGCCAGTGTCTCCCCTTTGCTGAGGCAAGATTTATGGTGACACAAAGTTCAGAAGAAATTGTGGTTATGACAGCCGCACCAGAGCAGGGAACCACTCCGCAGAGTGAGGCCAGCATCAGTATGTCATACCCGCCCAGGTCGCCCGTTGTGCACCCGGTTTGGGCTCCCCAGTTATACCAGGCTCGTGAGCCCACCACCTTCGAACTAATGGAAATGATAGGCGATCTCCAAAGGTCTGTGGCAGACCTCGCCTATGGAATGTCGGCTTCACCGCCAGCGGCGCCGTACGCCGGGAATTTTGTACCACAGGAGCCCCCGCTACTGGGGCGGATTGTGATAGAGCTCAGCCAGCCAGAGGTGGCTTCCGGCTATAGCTACGACATGTCAGCACCAACCCAGACCCTCGATCAGGCTGAGGCCAGGGGAAAGGACAAGGCAAAGGTAGACGCCGACCCTATTGAACAACTGCTGTGGGCAGTCGAGGCTTTGAAGGCCAGAGGGATGAACAAGCAAGAAACATCTGCAATAGTGACCAAAGCTGTAGATGATGCTTTGCCCGCTCCAATCAAAGGCAGTTCAAGCCAGACAGAAAACCGGGATGGGCCCCGTCATGCCCAGACAATTCCAGTAGTTCCCACCCCTGCATCGGGAAAGGTTCAAAAATCCAAGGCAGCGCCAGCTGATCCTTTCGCCAGCGCATCTGGCAAGAATCCTCAAACTGCAAAGTACCTGCCCCGAGGGCGCAGGGTCTTTCACGACCTTCACATGCCTTTGTCTACGGCATTGTTAATATTGGCGAAAAATGGGCATCTTAAGCCTTTGGAGCCCCGGCCGCTCCCGAAGAATCTCCCCGCCACTCATGATGCTACCTTGTACTGCGCGTACCATCAGCAGTCCGGTCACAGCACCGATGGATGTTCCCGCCTTCGCCATGAAGTGCAGGATTTGATTGATAACAAGGTTATCCTACCACCCACCTCGGGCAAGCCCGTCACCACTCAGTTGTTGGATTTCGAGGGCTCAGATACTGCGAGTATGTGAAGTGAAACGCCTGCGGGCAACATTTGGTGTATTTTTGTAGCGTCTGGCACGCATTTTTGAGCATCGGTGAAACCGAGTTTTGTAAATCTTGGCTTGGATGTCGAGTCAGTCTTTTGTTTTGAGTCTGTCTCTTTGTCTTGAGTCAGTCTTTTTTGCTTAAGGGTCTGTCTGGTTGTATCGAGTCAGCCCCCGTTGTATATAATACCAGGTGATTCTGGGGTTGTTGTCCCGAACACCGTTTTGTTTTGTTATTATTTGTTTTTGTTTTGAGTCTGTTTCTGCCGAGGGGCCAGTTGCACCAACAAAGCCGATTGAAACAGCTGTTGCTATCTCAACCTTCATGCTTGCTTTCAGCATAAGGACCAGAGAATTTGAATGGGCTGACAGTACATCTCGCCTGCTCTCCTGTGTGCCCAAACTCATTGCATTAACCTAAGTTTTTCAAAAAAAACAAACCTTTTTGAACACTGCGGTGATGAAAAGGAAGAGGAAGGAATTCCTCGGGTTTTGCAAAATTTTGATCATTTTGAGAGAAAGAGAGGCGTGCTAAGCCTTTTTATGAATGAAATCATGCTTGTCGGCGTGAGTACTGAGAAGGATCCTGGCCTGATCCAGATTGGTTCTACACTATCTTCGGCGCGAGCAATTTGTCACTTTCTTAAAAAACTTTCAAAAAACAAATATTTTACGGGGCCTTGTGAAGACCTGTGTGGAATCCCTCTTGAGGTCGCGCAGCCTAGGATCGCTCTCAGCCTCAAGATTCGACCCGTTCGCTTTCCAACTTTGAACCCGTTCAGAACATTCAGAGAGTTCAACGGTCAAACATCATGCAAGGTCTGTATGGCCAATTCTGAGGTAGCCTTCGATCAAGAAGCATCAAGGCCGAATCAGAAGGAGTAGATCTCGCCGGAAGAAGCTCGTAGAGTAACCCTGATGGATTCTCCGCAAATCAGTGCAACAGCCGTTCTCCTAGACACAGAGAGGCTTCAATTCCAAAAAAAAAAAAATTTGGCATGGACTTGCTACACTTTTACCCTTTGAGAGGCTCGCTGGGCCGAAAACCCGAAAGGGCGGCCCAGGCAAAAGTTAGAGCAAGAGAAAAATACAAAAGAAAAGAGAAGAAAAGAAAAGAAAAAAAAGAAAGAAAAAAAAGCAAGAAAAGAAAAAGAAGAATGAAAAAGAAAAAATAGAAAATGAAAAGAAGCTCGCAAGGTCGAAAACCCGCATTGGGCGCCTTGGCAAAAGTAAGAGCCAAACAAAGTGAAGGTTAAAATACCCGAGTGGACCTTAACCGGAACTACGTAAGGCTTGATTCCCATGTTTGGGATACGTAGGCAACTTCATCATGAAGTCCAGCCCCCAACGCTTTCATAAGCGTCTCAGTCCATGCAATGGTTTCGATTTCACTTCAAAGTCCAGTGGCCGACACCCTTCGAGGTGATTGTGTCCATATATGTGTTGTAACCGTCTTCGTCATCTCTGTGTCCAAGAGCTCGACCACCGCCGATGAAGACTGTCTGCGGATTGCTACGGCACCATCCCAAACAAGGGGCAACTTTCCGTTGCCACCAGCCGCCGTGAGCCGCCATTCAAACTAGGGGCAACTTTTCGTTGCCTCCCACCCTCCTTCAAACCAGGGGCAATTTTCCATTGCCTCCGATCCGAGGTTGCGCATCTCGAAGGGTAAGATTCATGCTTGTTGAGCATCAGCTGTTTGAAAAATAGTTTTTGAAAATTTTTACTGAGGTTGACTATTTCCTCGAAAACTATTTCATTTTCCAAAACCGGACCATTGTCTTGGACCCAAAAAGGAAAATTTTCAGTGCTTGCTGCCTGACTTGCATGCTTTTCAAATCAAAAATCGAACAAGTACGTTAATCCAACTCTCGTTTTGATCAAAACCGTTTTAGTAGAAGGCAAAAACGAAAAAATGGTTAAAATGATGAACTAGGGGCACAGTTGAGCCAGGCGTTCTGTCTCTCCCCCGTCATCGACGTACTTGCTAGAAGAGCACTCTGCCCGCCGGAAGAAATAGCCGTGAGCTAACGATGTTGAGCATGAACCCGCACCTTTCCATTTATCCATCAAATCACCCCGGGGAGGGATGAAAAATGAGAGATTGAAGAATAGAGAGGTGTAAGTTCAGAGAAAAGTGAGGAAAAAGGTTTTGAGAGAAAATCCGAGCTTGAGAGTCGAGTGATGTGAGGATCACAAATCAGAAAGGGTGGGAAACAATACCCAGATTGAACTGGCTCCTCGTGGTCCGAGGTCTCCCATCTTCGTTTACGCGTCTGTGTGTCGTGTCTCTTTCATTTGACGGTCTCGTCTTTTGTTTTGAGTCTCTCCCGAGCGTGTCTCGTTGTGTTTAGGTCGTGTACCTCTTTATTTGAGTCCTCCCTGCTGTGTTCAGTTGTAGGCTCGATATCCCGGTTTGAAAAACCCTCATTCAATTTCAAAAATCACTTATGCTCAGAATGCTGTGCCATTCTCTACATTTGAGCGTGTTTCGACTCCAACCGGTTCCGTCTTTGAGCTCCGTCTTGTCAGATTGGGCCGTTTGTTCAGAGTTTGCTGTGTGTAGAATGAACCGAATGCTGTGTTTTGGGCTGTATGCAGATCAATCCCCAACAGAGTAAGGGCTGTGTGTCAAGAATCAGGCAGTGGGTTGCTTGGGTTATTTTGCTGTCGGCTGTTTAAGTCATCTGATTATTATAGTGCAAGTGTTCAATTTTCAGATAACCAATCAATTCCATTTACATCGAGGTGTAACATGATGAGATGCGATGCAACGCATGAAATGTGTAAATGTAAACACTTTTTCAGATAAAAAGGCTGTTTCATTTCACTATCTTTTCAAATGTACAAGCTTTGGAAACAAAACCTGTCTGCGGCAGTACAAGGTAATCTATCTACCAACAAAAAGAAAAGTACAAAGAAAGAAAGAAAAGATAGCAAAAATCTGCATCTATGTCAAGCACCCCAAGGGCTGTCAGTCGGTCCTGGTCCTCTTCCTGGACGAGGGTCCAGGAGCATCATCAGCAACGTCGTCAGAGCCAGAGCTAAAACCGTCTCCGGTCTCCTCCTCCGATGACCCTGCCTCCGCCTCTGACTCCTCGTCGTCATCATCGTCCGGGGCTGGAGCTCGCGAGCTGCTCCCGACGTGAGTACGCCCTCCCCTGGTACGGGGAAATATCCTGCCGTCCTCATCTCTCCCCCGAGCAGGGACAGCAGGTCTAGCTGGAGCACCTCCCGCCATGGGGATCTGAAAAGGAGGCTGAAAAGTACACGAAAGGGAAATGCATCAGTATGCCGTGAGCAGTTTATCAGTGCAGAATGCAGCGTGTGAATACAGTGTATGAATGCCGTGAGCAGTTTATCAGTACAGAGTACAATGCAGAATGCAGTGTATGTAGTGTGTCAGATGCTGTGAGATCAGTGTATCAGGTGTTGTGCCGTGCATCAGATTATGTAAAGCAGTGTATGAATGGTTTGAGGCCAGTGTCAGAAGGACATACCGGTATGCTGTAGACGGCTAGAAGGTCAAATGTCCGCTGGAGCATCCCCATCATCGAGGCATTCATCGTCAATGCCTGACGGGTGTACTCAGAAGAAGCCTGCAAAGGTATCAGATGCATTAGTATTCTGTGGAATATCAAGTAAACTGAAATGAAATAACTGTACGAAGTGCAGTGATACATACCGGCGGAAGGTCGGGGATGTCAGTGAACTCATGCCCAGCCGGTGGAGGGGCGAAGGGGATCTGATAGGTCGCCCCACCCTGCCCCTGGAAAGTCAGCACAGCGGGTAGGGCAGGCCACCCAGCTCCTCGTCCACCCCGCACTCCGCCCCTGCCACGGACTCGGGCCCTCCTCGAAGATCCGGCCCCTACTCCTGCTCCGGCCCCAGCCGCCGATGCTACAGGCCTGGCCCCCTCTGCTCGACGGCCGCTCAAAGGTCGCATCAGGTACGTCCTCACGTACTCCTGATAGTCGCCGGTGCCTCGGAAGCCGGCCTCCTCCCAGCCGATGGAGTAATCATCCAGCTGCTCAGGGGTCAGCCCCTCGGTCTCCCTCATCTCTGCAGGAGGGTGAGCCGGGACTATCTGCTCAGGTAACCCGCGGGTCTGGCGTAGAAAACGCTCCCCCAGGTACCAAGCCCGACAGACCGGGCCCTCAAGCAGAATCCGGAAACGCGAGGTCTCCTCAGCACCAGGGAACCGACCCCGCATCTCCGCTGGCAAAGAAGCCCATGGCCGCCAAGTGATCTGAAAGTGACAGACAGTTTGTTATCTACTGTTATTGAAACATGCAGTGGGAAAGCGAAGCTAAATGAACTGAAAGTAAAGCATACCTCCGTGGGGGTGATGGTGTCGAAATATCGGCGGAAGAAGCCGAACGTCTCCCGTGGTCGCCGGGTGCATCTCCCGTCAAAACGACTCGAGAAGGGAACAGCCGGAGGAGGCTCCGCAACTGGTACGGGTGCAAGCCTAGGGAAGTAGGCGTAAACCCACAACTGCAAAACAGATGTCAGTATGACCATCAGATAAAGCAGGATATACAGAATGAAGCAGAAATGGCAGAGCCGTATGTTGAGCCGTGTATTGTGTACAGTGTACAGTGTGAGCAGTGTACAGTCAGTGTAAAGCAGAATGTATGTGCGTGCCGTGTGTACAATATACAGTAAGTGTAAAGCAGACTACAGTGTGTGCAGTGTACGGAGTACAGAAAGTACGAGACAGAAATGAAAAGTGGAGAAGAAATGTACCTCCCAAGCCCGCCAGTAACCTCCGAGCAGCTGGCCGCTGCCGCGAGAAGCCGAGCTCATATATCCGTATAGGGTGGCCAGAGCAGCGCCGCCCCAATCGTAGTGCAAGATGTCCCGGACGTCCACCAGTGCGCTGAGAAGGCAGAGAGGCACGGTGTTCGCCCGGTCGGCGAAGATAGTAGTCCCGAACAGGAACATGAGGAAGCCGCGAGCATACCTCTCCTCGTCCTCTGGGGTCATCTGCACCTCCTCCAATGCGGGCTGGACCCGAAACTGTGTCTCGAACCAGGAGTACCGCACGAAGCCTGGACGAGCTAGTGGTGGGGCCTCCCCCAGTAAATGGACCTGAGCGGCGGTCCACTCATCCATGTCGGTGTCGAAAGGGATCGGATCCCCCCCTACCCCGATACCTGTGAGCATCGAGAAGTCATAAGGGGTCATCGTCATATCCCCCGCAGCAGAAAAGTGGAAAGAATCGGTGGTGTCCCACCACCTCTCCGCCAAAGCAGCAAGGAGAGGTCTACATGTGGAGAGCCTAGAGAGCCCTCGGCAGAAGGTGCCGAAGCCCGCTCGGTCCACGATGCGCTGGACCGCATCAGAGAGCTCGTCATACCACTCCCGCGCACCAGTATTCCCATACCCGCGAATGGTATGGGAACCCTCCTGCAAACAGAAAACAACAATTGCAGGACAACATTCAAAATGCAGTTTTGAAAAGACAGATATGGCATGTATGCAAGTTTGTCAGATTCAGGCAGATATCGGGTGCCGGTGTGCTTACAGTAAAATACGTGTGCTGTGTCAGCGTGTTTGGGCGTTTCAGAACAGATATGGCATGTATGCAAGTTTGACAGATTCAGACAAATACTGGGTACCAGTGTGTGTGCAGTAGAATACAGTGTGTGCCGTGTGTTTGGGTGATTCAGGACTAGTGCAGTGTGTGTGCATGTGTTAGTCTCAAGCAGATATCAGTTGTATGTATGTTTACAGTCAACTACGGTCTACGGCATATCATATTTCAGCAATTAAAGAATACAGCTAACTATGGCAGTTTTGTATCCTACATTGCGAAAAGTAAAGCAGAAGATGAAGAGTTACCTCGGAAGTGCCGAATGAAAGGTGGGAGGTAGGCTCACGCAGCAGTAGCTCAGGCGCCGCGTACCTCTCAAAGCTCCGGAACTGACGCAGGCCGTCTGGGGGCAGAACGTGGATCGCCGGCTGGTAGGTCGCCGGGTCGAACGGGCGCTCGCTCAGTGGTAAGACCTCGACCCCGGGATCCATCTCGTGGTCCGGGGGAGTCCCGACACGTGGAATGTCGTCCGCCATGTAGAGAATGGTACGAGAATGGCCGGAAAAGGAAAATCGAGCCGGAATACGAAGAGTCAACTGAAAAGTCAACTCCCGAGAGGGTCGGAAATGGCCGGGAAGGCCGGAATGTGAAAAGGCACGAAAATGAAGAGGAAAGTGAGGGGAACAAACCCCGAGAAGGCGAGAACGCCGAACGAGGCACCGAAACGAGAATGTGATCGGTGGAAAATGTCCGAAACGCGAAGAGGATCGCGAATCCGACGACGAAACGGGCGTAGAACGCGAAGAAACGGCGAAAAATGAAAAGGAAAACACTCTAGAGAGAGAGGGCAAGAGTTTTCGACGGCCAAGGAATGAGAAAATAGGGCTTGAAGCCCTATTTTATAACACCCGAGGCGAAAAGACAAAACTGCCCCGCACCAGCAACTGTTTGCCGGTCGGCAATGTTTTGTGCCGGCCGGCACTTTTTTTGCCGATAGAATTGTTTTTGTGCCGATGGCCAGCCGGTGGCCTCCCCTTTCGGCCGGTGGGGTTCCCACAGCCTTGTTTAGGCCATTTGAGAAGTTCGTGCTCTTCATAGCTCAAGAAAGTGCAAGAAAGTGCATCTCCGACGCCCAACCGGCCTCCGTTCTGACCGCGGGCCGTGTCTCCAGTGCGTGGCACTCGAATTCGTACAAGGTGTATCCTTTTTGTATCCTTTTGAATTCAAAAGTTACCCCATGTGTGTTGCACAAGTTCATCACACTACTTCGGTGCATTACATTGCGCTGTCGCGCGCCACACATTTGCATTGTTATGCACGTGTTACATGCGTTGCAACACGCACCCCTTTGCATTGTCGTGCACGTTTCTTATGCATCATTGCATTTCCATTCCATGCATTGTCATGCATTCCGGAATACGTGCGTTGTTGCGCATTTAAGCCCATTTTACACTCCGTGTGGCATGCATGTCACACTTGGCATCGCACTGTCTTGTGCATTTCAAAGCTCGCGCTGTTCTGCGCATCGCACTGTTTTGTGCATTGTATTGTTCGCGCTGTTCTGCGCATTGCACTGTTTTGTGCTTTTCAAAATTGTTCGCGCTGTTCTGCGCATCGCACTATTTTGTGCATTTCAAACCGTCGCACTGTCTTGTGCATTTCAAACCTCGCGCTGTTCTGCGCATCGCACTGTTTTGTGCATTGTATTGTTCGCGCTGTTCTGCGCATTGCACTGTTTTGTGCATTTCAAAATTGTTCGCGCTGTTCTGCGCATCGCACTGTTTTGTGCATTTCAAACCGTCGCACTGTCTTGTGCATTTCAAACCTCGCGCTGTTCTGCGCATCGCACTGTTTTGTGCATTGTATTGTTCGCGCTGTTCTGCGCATTGCACTGTTTTGTGCATTTCAAAATTGTTTGCGCTGTTTTGCGCATCTCATTGCATTTTGCATGCATTCCATTGCACTGTCCTGTGCACTCGCGTTGCCTAACGCATAGCGCTATCTTGCACATCATACCATCGTGCAACGCATGGTCTGGCGAGACCTTAAACACGCACGGTCTGGCGAGACCTTAAACACGCATGGTCTGGCGAGACCTTAAACACGCACGGTCTAGGAGACCTTAAATCCTTTGGAGGTGCGAAACCTTCAGCGCATTGTCACGCGTCTTGTAAATACCCCCGCGGTCTGGCGAGACCTTAAACACGCATGGTCTGGCGAGACCTTAAATACGCACGGTCTAGGAGACCTTAAATCCTTGGAGCGTGCAAAACCTTTGGCGCATTGATGTGCGCATGTTCGTTCGCATTGTCATTGCATCTCTTAAGCCGCGTGTTGTCGCGCATCTCATGCAACTTGCATTTCACTTGCATCATTTGCATTTCAAAAAAAAACAAACAAAAACATGCATTGTCATGCATACATTTTGCATTCCGGTCTGGCGAGACCTTAAACACGCATGGTCTGGCGAGACCTTAAACACGTCCGGTCTAGGAGACCTTAAATCCTCTGAAGGTGCAATTCCTTCGGTGTTTGTCATGCCCGAACGACTTTCGATGGTCTGGTAAAGCCATCCGTCTGTGCTTGCGATGAGTTCCTAGAAGACCAACTGGGACGGTGGAAACTAGAGTTCGAACGGCTTATGCCTAGAACGCAAAGGTTCGGGAGTTCCGAGACTAAAGTCTGGTTTAAATACCCAGGGGTTTACCCTCGGCTTGAAATCTGTATGGAAGCCCCATAGGTTGAGGCGGCATGTCTACGCCTCAGTTCTGGATACTGAACCAACCTAGTATATCGCCCTGTTGGTAAGATAGGGAAAGTTGCAATCATAGTCATTGCATCATAGTGCATTGTCTTGCATTTCCATTGTAGCTTGCATCCATTGCATTTTCCCCAGTAGGTCGCATCATACTGCATTGTCATGCATTTTGTGAATATCCATTCCATTGCATATTTGTATATATTGCATTGTAGATTGCATGCATTCATTGCATCACCTTCCGCCTATGGCTCGCGCCCTTCCAGGTTGAGCTTGGTCTGGTATGTGTCCTTACATTTCATGTTAAAACACAGTTCTGTATGTGTATCGCGCCGATTCCACGTTGATATGTTGGTTGAGGGTTGCGGCACCTTTTCTGTGTTACACATGGCTCGTACGTGTACATGCCTTTCCTAGGCAAGATTTGGTTTGGCTTGTATGCCATATCCATTGTATCCATTCCATTGCATATTTGTATATATTGCATTGTAGATTGCATGCATTCATTGCATCGCCTTCCATCCATGGCTTGCGCCTTTCCATGTTGAGCTTGGTCTGGTATGTGCCCTTACTTTTCACGTAAAACACAGTTCTGCATGTGTATCGCGCCGATTCCACGCTGGTATGTTGGTTGAGGGTTGCGGCACCTTTTCTGTGTTAGACATGGCTTGTATGAGTACATGCCTTTCTTAGGCAAGATTTGGTTTGGCTTGCGTGCCATATTCATTTCCATTACATTGTAGTGTAATTTTTGCATCCGGCATTAGGATCATTGTCATTTCCCCAGCGGGTCGTTTCCCCACTTATGTCAATTCCACCCAATGCTTGTTCTTGCGTCTGTCTACAATACTCATAGTTCAGTTGACCGTTCTATGGTAGACAGGCTTGTTACCTCCATCAATCTATTTGACATAGGTGTGGTTTCGAACCGCTCGTGATTGGATCACGATTCAAATGCTTTGCATGTAGCTTGCATTGTTTCAATTACATTGCATCTTCATTTGCATTGTTTATACATTGTTTTGTATATATTGCATATCATTTTGCATCCATTCTTGCATTGTCATGCATGTTGCTAACAATATTGTACCTGTTAAGTTTGTTTTCTTTTCAGGCACGATATTGTATGTACGGTTCATTTGAAGCTGGTGCGACCAGACGAACCGGACAGGTATTGTATCTCCCGAGTGAGACATTTTGAGAATTCCATAATTCTCTTACATCCTTTCTGCATTATAGTGTAGTTTGGTATGCTAGCTTAAAATTGTCGCATGTTTGCTTCATTACAGCTTTCTTTGCATGATCATAAGTTATGCTCGGCTCCGTGCATTGTCTTGCATTTTGCCCCTGCCTCCGGGCGCATATCTTATTTGTATTGCATGTTTGTCTAAGTCTTCGGCCTTGTCAAAAATGGGTCGTCTCTGGGCTTTGACATTCACTCCCGTCATTGTTATGACTTCCGAGTTCTGTCAAAGAGGGGCAACTGTAGACACCCCATTTTTGACCGTCCTCAAGACTTGGATGTCACTGTTTGAACACACGGTGATCTTCCATGTTTGTGTTCGTTTGGAGTTCCCGGAAGTCTCGGCTCACGCGCCTTGCCTCAGGATCCCCGAACTCGACCGTTTAGTGTCTGGTTTTGCACCAAACACTTGCATCTTGCCTTTGAGAGGCAGGGTGGGGCTTGTAGACCATCCCCACCCATCACCAGCAGTGGCTAGATGCCACCGGCTGGTTTTTGCTGCCACCGGCAATATAGTTTGCCGGTCGGCACTATTTGTTGCCGGTCAGCACTTTTTTGTGCCGGTCGGCACTTTGTTTGGCCAAGATGGCATTTTTTGCCGGCCGATTGCTGTTCATCTGCTTTTGCAGATATTTTTGGACAGCTGTATAACTTTTGCTCCCCTCCATACACGTGTGTGGAGGGATCTCCCTCTTGCAAAGCTTGTCTTGTAAGCTTTACAAGAGGCTTATAGGGAGAAGCTCTCTCTAAGGCAAAAAGGAGGCTTTAGACATTTTTGAGAGAGAGAAGACAGAGAAGAGCTCTGGTTTTCTAGGGTTAGGGTTAGACATACACTCACTTATCTCTCTTTCCCTCTCATTTTGCATACTAGGTGTTTTGTGCCTTACTATTGCACACAAACACCTAGTGTTTCACCTTCCTCTAGGAGCTGAGGTTCTAAAGAGTGTGTTTTGAAGTTTTTGTCTTGGATTCAAGCTCAAGGAGGCCATTGGAGCACCATTGTTGAAGAAGGCATCAAGGGTGAGAAACTAGTCCTTTTTTTTCCCTTTTTTTGCATTGATTTTCTACTAGTCTTAGAGCTGTTTTTGTGATTATTGTATAACATAAAAAAGTTCTATTTTTAAGCCCTCTTTATTGTTTATTAAGAGTGTTTTGTTGTTTGAGGGTTGTTGACCACCCTTAGGCCTCAAAAGGCCTCATTTTGAGCCATTTTGTGTTAGCTCCGGGATTTTGGTGTTGAGGTCTCTTCACCACTGAAATCTTGAGGGATTTCAGTGGCGAAGATGATGCTTTGAAGTCCCAAGAAGGAGAGGGCCACCCCCTCTCCTTGTTGTCCTTGAAAAGGGCATATTTTGGCCTCTTAAGGAAGCCTATGCTTGAGTGTGTGTTGAGCATATTTGGTTTGTTTTTCATGCTTATATATCCATGATATAACATGATTTAAAGTTGGTTTTGGAACTTCATGCATGTTTAGCATAGTTGCCATGTAATGCCTTATTTGTGCCTTAACATGTCCTAGGTTGTTAGCCTTTGTTGGAGCATGTTTTAGGCTTGTATTTGTGAAGTTTATGTGCTTATTTTGCCATGTTTTAGCTCTGTCCATAGTCGTTTGGGTTGATCTTTGCATGCATTATATAGCTCCTTTGTATTTGGGCTTGTTGGCCTTGAGTATGTGCATGTGTAGCATGCCATCTTTGCATTGTTTTGATGATTTGGAATCATCCTACATGCTATTTCAGTCCCATTTCCATGCTTGTTTGATTACCTTGCATGCCTCTTTAATGCTTTGAAAGCATGTGTTGCAATGCTCCATGTTTTGGCCATGGTGTATGCCTTTGTATTCGGGCCATTTAGATGCCATCTAAGTAGTCCTTTAGGTTTGTTTTAACATGCTAAACCTCTGATTTTGGTCCCTCTTTGCATGCCTTGTTTGGTCTTGCTTAGTGTAGTCCAATGCTCCATTGATTTGTTTTGAGCACTTAGGCCATTTGATGCATGCTTGGCTTGATTTTGTTGCTTGGTTTGGCACCATGTATTAGCATGATTTTAGAGCTTATAATGCATGCTAATTGTCCATGTTTCCTTCTTTCAAGTGTGCTTGAATGTTGTTTGATTTATGCTTAAGTGTTGGTCCTTATGTGCATGTGTGTGTGCATGCCATTTAGCCCTCACCTTTTAGCACAATGGCTACTGTTTTAGGCCTATTTTAGAGTCGCCTAATTCATGTTTAAGTCCATCTTTGCCATCCATTTGCATTGCCATATGCGTGCTTGCATGATTGCATAAGTGCATTGCCATGCCATGTTGCATTCCTAGCTTGTATGCCTAGGTTGCATTGCATCTTGCATGCATTCCTTGTCCCTTGACTTGGGTGATAGGGATTGGGAGTTTTGTTTGATTGGTTTGCATTGCATTTGAAACCAAAGTTGCATGCTTGGTTCTTTGGGCCATCATGCGTGGAAATGCGTGATTGGTGGTCCGAGAACCGAGGCACATGTCCCTTTGAGTCATCACAATGATAAGAGACATGGTTGATGCATACATGCCTTGAAATATGCTGCCATGCCTTGTTTTGCCCTTTGTTGCTGTGAGTTGCAGGTTCTGCAGGAATACTCTGCCGACCGGCAGTGTAATGTGCCGACCGGCACATTTTTCTCTGCCGACAGATCCTATTTTGTGCCGATGGCCATACTACACTGCCGGTGGAAGTTTCATTCAGCCGGTGATGATCCCCTCTGTCCAAGGATATAGTCCTGAGGTTTTGACAGCCTCCAGAGGAGGAAAGGAAGGAAAACAGAGGCAGCTTGCGCATGGTGGCGCGTTTCCCGAGACGCTTTCCTGCTTTAATTAATTTAATTTAATTTGTTAATTAAATTAGTTAATTTGTAATATTAATTAGCTTGCGTAGTTAATTAATTTGTAATATTTATTCGGTCCCTCCGAGCGAGGGCAAACTTGTAATAAGTGTGGGTGTGTGTGTGCATGTCTTCCAACCCCCACTTCTTTCTTCCCTTTTACTTACCCGCTTTGATGGTTAGTATTAGGGCACGTCTAATTTAGCATACCTTATGCTATGCATGTGTGCATCCATGCATTTGTATTGCATGCATTAGGCTCGGTACATCACGCTAATTGCATCAATACTTCAAATTCCAAACTGAATATGTGATAACTGTGCATTTTCACATGACATGTTTAGGATAGCCGAGCCTATTCTAGCAACATTTTGTATGCGATGCATTAGGCACTTCACATGGACTTGGATCATGCATGTGTGCTAACAAGTTCTTTGTTTTGGCACGGAGTACTATGTAAGTATTTCCGCTTTAGCATATCGCATGAGTGTGAATGTTGCCATAACAGCATGCTTAACATGTGGCTAGATGCTTATGTGTTAAACTGTTTTGAATGCCTGTGGGTGAAGGTTGGATTGTTTGAGTTGGAAAAACTCGTTGAAATCCGTATTTTAGCCTACTTGCGAGTAGCAAATTCCAAAGCATTTTCGAAATGAACGGATATGCAATGTTTCTTTCCAAATTAGGCAATCTAGTCTATACTTGTTTGCTGCGTGCATAACATAGTAATTCTAGGCTAATAAACGGAATAAGAACACATAAAGTTTTCAAATACGGATATCACGGTTAGTAGAGGCCGGTCTTCGGACCGGGCGAAAGGGGGTGCTCATAGCTGACCTTCCCCGATCGTACCCAAGCTCCCGAGCCGAGACAACTCCGGTGATGACGGACATGTGGCCTTCGGCACCGAGTCAGGGTTTCCTAAATTCCCCCATTTTAAATATTTAGGTGGCGACTCTGTATCTGGCAAAGCAGTCCATGTTTGGCACTACTTTTTCAAAAATCTGTTTCTCAAAATGATTTGCCAGATTTGGACTCTTTGGTTCAGATTAAGAACCGTGACACAAATCGAGAGTCCGAACTGTAGTAGCATCGAGGCCCCTCCGCGGGCGCTGTTATACTGGGAGATGTCCGACGCTCGGGTATACTGAAGTCGGAGACCATCACCCAGGGACACCCAGGGCTGCCATGTGATCTGCGGATGATAAATGCATAAACCAATCAGAAATCGAGAATATACAGAGCAAATCAAAGATGAGAATGAAAGGAACTGAAAGTTCTGAGGTACCTCTGAATGTCGCACAGTGTCGAAGTACTGTCGCAGGTTAAGGAGGGTCTCTCGAGGTCTCGGCCGGTGCGGGCCCTCGAACACCAATCAATATGGGGTCATGAGAATCCCTGCCACCTCCAGCTCTGGGGCTAATGATGGGAAGTATACATAGACCCATAGCTGAGAAAAGCAGTGCAGAATGTAAGTACGAAATGCTGAGAGCAAAATACAGACTGTAAAAGTGCGCTGTGTGTGCAATGTACAAGTAATGAAGAGCAGAAATGTAAATCAAGAGGACAGAAAAGTACCTCCCAGGCTCTCCAGTAGCCGCCAAGTAAATCGCCCCGCCCGCGGGAGGTCGCGCTCATATAAAAGTAAAGGGTAGCCAGGCCGGCGCCACCCCAATCATATCTACTGACCTGTGAGAGGTCGACCAGAGCGCTCAGCAGGTATAGCCCAACGGTGTTCCCTCTGTCGGCGAACAGGGTAGTCCCGAAGAGGAACATAAGGAAACCACGGGCATACTGCTCTGTCTCCTCGGGAGTCTCAGGCACCATCTCCGCCCGCCGGAAATGGGAGGAGAACCAAGTGTATCGGACTCTCCCAGAGACCCTGTCAACAGGTGGGTGAGCCCCCAATAGATACATCCAGGCGGCCTCCCACTCGCCCATATCCTCATCATAGGGGATGGACCAACCTCCGACGTCTAGGCCGGTCAATACAGCGAAGTCAAAAGGGGTCATAGTCATGTCCCCGGTAGTAGAGAAATGAAAGGAGTTGGTGGTGTCCCACCATCTCTCTACCAAGGCCGCCATCAGTGTCCTCCTGGCAGGACAACGTGACAACCCGACGCAAAAAGGCCCGAATCCTGCCAAATCTACCAAATCCCGGACACCCTCCGGGAGCTCGGCGTACCAGTCCCGCGCGATGATGGAACCATACCCCCGCACACTGCGGGAACCAACCTGCATTCAGAATGAATACATGTGTCAATAATGAAATAAATGGGCTGTGCGCCAATGAAATAAATGGGTTGTGTGCCAATGAGATGAAATGGGCTGTGTGCCAATGAAATGAATGAGCTGTGTGCCAATGAAATGAATGGGCTGTGTGCCAATGAGATTGAACTGGGCTGTGTGCCAATGAGATGAAATGGGCTGTATGCCGTTGAAGTGGAATAAGCTACATGCAAATTCAACTATTGTGGGCTGCGTGTTCACTATCTATCTGGGCTGCGTGTTCAGAAAATTTGAAGTTTGGGCTGCGTGTTCAACTTTCAGTTAATGTGTGGGCTGCGTGTTCACTATCTACCTGGGCTGCGTGTTCAGAAAATTTGAAGTTTGGGCTGCGTGTTCAACTTTCAGTTTAAATTGTGGGCTGCGTGTTCACTATCAATCTGGGCTGCGTGTTCAGAAAATTTGAAGTTTGGGCTGCGTGTTCAACTTTCAGTTTAAATTGTGGGCTGCGTGTTCACTATCTAACTGGGCTGCGTGTTCAGAGAAATTTGAAGTTTGGGCTGCGTGTTCAACTTTCTATCAGTGTGGGCTGCGTGTTCACTATTTAATCTGGGCTGCGTGTTCAGAAAATTTGAAGTTTGGGCTGCGTGTTCAACTTTCAGTTTAAATTGTGGGCTGCGTGTTCACTATCTACCTGGGCTGCGTGTTCAGAAAATTTGAAGTTTGGGCTGCGTGTTCAACTTTCAGTTTAAATTGTGGGCTGCGTGTTCACTATCTATCTGGGCTGCGTGTTCAGAAAATTTGAAGTTTGGGCTGCGTGTTCAACTTTCAGTTAAATTGTGGGCTGCGTGTTCACTATCTATCTGGGCTGCGTGTTCAGAAAATTTGAAGTTTGGGCTGCGTGTTCACTATCTATCTGGGCTGCGTGTTCAGAAAATTTGAAGTTTGGGCTGCGTGTTCAACTTTCAGTTTAAATTGTGGGCTGCGTGTTCACTATCTATCTGGGCTGCGTGTTCAGAAAATTTGAAGTTTGGGCTGCGTGTTCAACTTTCAGTTTAAATTGTGGGCTGCGTGTTCACTATCTATCTGGGCTGCGTGTTCAGAAAATTTGAAGTTTGGGCTGCGTGTTCAACTTTCTATCAGTGTGGGCTGCGTGTTCACTATCTAATCTGGGCTGCGTGTTCAGAGGATTTAAAGTTTGGGCTGCGTGTTCAACTTTCTATCAGTGTGGGCTGCGCGTTCACTATCTAATCTGGGCTGCGTATTCAGAAAATTTAAAGTGTGGGCTGTGTGTTCACTTTCGAATTCGGGCTGTGTGTTCGACAAATCAGTGTTTGAGCCGTGTGTTCTAATGTGGGCTGTGTGTTCGCAATTAATTAATGAGCCGAGTGTTCAGAAATTCAAGTGTTGAAACTACATGTTCAGGATGCAAGCGAAGAACTATGTCATAAGCTAAACTGCGTGTTCAAGCATGACAAAGGTGAGAAATCTAGGAAAAATACAGAAAATGAAGTAAATACCTCTGAGGCCTCATGAGAGAGGTGATGCTCCGGCTCTCGGAGAAGCAGATCCACGGGTGCTCGCTCGTCAAAGCTAGTAAAGTGACGGAAGACAGCACGAGGGAGGACATGTGCTGGCGGACGGTACCTCCCGGGAATAAAAGGTCGGGTCCTCGGGGGTAGAGTCATGGGATCGAAATCATCTCCGGCACCTGGAAAACCTCCGCCGTGGGGAGAATTACTCGCCATTTTCAAAGAATCTGCAAAAGGAGCAAAAATGAGCGAAAATGAGCCAGAATTGGAAAAAGTCAACAAAAGTCAACTCTCGGGAAATAAAAAAGTCAACAAAAGTCAACTCCCGAGAAAATCTTCCAAATATTGAGACAAACTTACCTCAAGTGGCGAAAATGCAAAAAGAAGCTCCAAAGCCGGAATTTAATCACTTCAAAGTGCTTGAAACTGAGTGTTTTTGCGAAAACAATTTGCACGGGGCGTTGGAAAATGCGCGTGAAACTCAGATCTGGAGAGGAAAGTGTTGTAGAAGGCAAGAAAAGGAAGGGGCCTCGGCTGCCTTTTATAGGCCTCAAGTCTTGGTTGAAGAAGCATGAAGGAAGGAGGCAAAAAAGACCAAAATGCCCTCGGATCTGGCATATGGCCGGCCGGCCCCTTTTTCTAGCCGGCCAGCTATCTGCTTTTTGGATAACTGGCCGGCCAGCCATTAGCTTTATGGGAAACCGGTTGGCCACCTCCCCTTGGGAAGATGAACGGCCGGCCATGTTCCCCACATGCCCACCTAGCTCTCTGCAAATTTTGAGGAAGATCGGAGTTCCCGAGACCTGAAAAAGTTCAAGAAAAGTACACTTCCGGTCGCGAAATCGCTCCGTCGGGACTTCGGCTTCGAGATCTGACATGTGTCTCATCATCACTCATCGAAATCAAAGTGTATCCTTTTTGAATGAGTTGTAGCCCTTCCAGGAAGTGGATCAGAGGCCGTGATCAAGTCGCCTTCGCCGAAACGCGTATTTCCATACTCGTTGTTTCATGACAAATGAACACCCTGATTTATGCTCGTTTTGTACTATCATGCACATAACTTGCATTCTCATGAGCATACCTGCATTAACATGCACATTTCTTGATATTGGCATACCTCTATGTTTGAGCATACGTTGTCACGCATGTTCCACTCTTGCATTATGATGCATACACTCACCGGCACTGCGTGTGTCAAACTTTCGGAATCACATTAAATATATGTTGTTAGCATATTGTACTTGTTGCAATTTCTCTCTTTTGCAGGCACGATATTGTATGTACGGTTCAATTAAGCCTGGTGCGACCAGACGAATCGCGCAGGTATCGTATCTTCTCCGTGTGAGACGTGGCGAGGATTGAATAATCCTCCGCATTCTTAACTGCATGAAATGTAGTTGTTGCTTTGCATTCTTGCTTAAAACTGTTGCATCTATTTGCGAATACTTGCTTCATTACAGCTTGCTGCATTTGCATGATCATTGGGTTACCTTCGGCTTTTTGCATATCATTTGCATTTTGCCCCCTGCCTGCGGGCACATCTCTGTTTATCCTGTATGTTTGTCTAAGTCTTCGGCCTTGTCAAAAATGGGTCGTCTCTGGGCTTTGACATTCACTCCCGTCACTTATGACTTCCGAGTTCTGTCAAAGAGGGGCAACTGTAGACACCCCATTTTTGACCGACCTTAAGACTCAGACGTCACCGATTGAGCGCTTGGTGATGTTGCATAATGTGCTCGTTCAGAAGTTTCAGAGTTGCGGCCGTGAGCCCTGCCTCCGGACTTCCGAACCCTCTTCTGTACCTTGTCTCGGTTTGCGAACCAGACTCGGTTTTCTCTGTTTCTTTTCCTGAGGGAAGGGAGAGGTCCCGTAGACCATCTCTCAATGTCCGTAGGCTACATTTGGTGGCCGTAGGCCATTTTACCCATTTCGGAGTCCGGTTCCCGGTTTTCGGGACAGTAGGCCGTGTGCCTCGGTTCGGGACCGCCTAACCATCTCCTATTGCTCTAATTTTTGGCATACTTCCTTTTTACTCCCTTTTGAGGGACACTGGGGTCTGAGAGACCCACTTCGTGGCCGAACACCACTTTTGGTGCTTAACAGCCCATTTTCGAGACCCCGAACTGCGCGTTTTGGTCCCCGAGCATTTGTTTTGCAACAGTTTTCGTTCATTTTTGGCAGGTACCTCTGTTTTATCACCGGGGAGGTCACTGAAGGGTGGGAGGCCAGAAATTGTTGCAGCAACCAGTTATACATCCTCCGACGCCCGTTTTTCGCACTTCCGGGCTAATGTTGAACACCTTGGGCCCATTTTCTCGAACTTTGAACCACATATTTGTGATGTACACACATGAGAGGACCTTAAAAGTTCATAGCCGGCCATTAATTCAACTTGACCCTTTTGACCCCCTCATTCCGGGCTAATGTTGAACCCCTTGGACCCTTTTTCTTGAACTTTGAACCACATATCTGTGATGTGCACACATGAGAGGACCCTAAAAAGAGGTGGCCGGCCAGTAATTCAAATTGACCCTTTTGAACGCCTCGATTTGCGTGCCCGTGTGCACGCATTTCGAGACATCTCATTTTCATAGCATAGTGCATACTAGGTTGTATCTTAGATTGCGTTCTGCCATTTTCTCGGTTTGCGTGCCTGCGTGCACGCATTTCGAGGCATGCCATTCCATAGCATCGTGTATGTTAGGATTGTATCTTAGTCGCATTTCATGCATATCATGCATATTGCATCGTGTCCGGAATAGGAGTTAGCCCGGGCACAGGAAACGAGGTACATTTCGTACTCCGAGTGACGGAATGTGTCTCAATTCCCCAGTCACCGACACTCCGGATTATCCATGATGGAGTTAGGTTTTAGCTGTAGTTTCATGTGCATTCATCCTATATTGAGTTGTGCATTTCGACTTCTCGGCCATCATGCCTCGGTATGCGTGATTGGTGGCACGAGGATCGAGACATGCATATATCTGTGCAAATACATTGCTATGCCCCTTTCCTGCTCTCTGTTGCAGCAAAACAAAGAATCAGCAACCTTTTGGGGCTTGGCACGCATTTCAAGAACAGGTGTAAACAGAGGCTAATTGGGGCATTCCGGTGGATTTCCGCGCAAGACAACCCGGACATGCATCGTCCATCAGAAGCAAGGCAGTCCCTGGCTTGCACGCCAGTTTTATTTGCTTTCTTAGTTAATTCATTAATTAATTAGAATTTTGTAATATTTTGGACTGTAATATTCTTTTATTCGGGACTGTAATATTTGGACTGTATATTTATTCGGACCCTCTGCGCGAGGGCACAACTGTAATAAGTGTGGGTGAGTGTGATGTATGTCTTCCAACCCCACGTCTTTCTCCCTTTTATTTATCCGCTTATGATGGTTAGATTAGGGCATATTTAAATTAGCATACAGTATGACAGCATGTTTGCATCATTCATCTGTATCGCATGCACCGGGCTTGGCGCATCATACTAACTGCATTGTACTTTCAATTCCAAATTGAATACATGATAGTTGTAGCATTTCATATACCATCTTAGAATAGCCGAGCCTGCTATAGTTGCATTTTTGCATGTGTTGCATTAGGCATTTCTGTATAGTTAGGATCATGCATGATTTCTAATAAGTGTCTATTTTGGCTTGGAGTACTCGGTGAGTTTTATGCTTTAGCATCCTTGCATGTGTGTGAGTGACTGCCATGAATAGCATGCTTACCATGAGGCTATGTGCTTATCTGATATATCTGCCTGAACGCCTGTGGGTGAAGGTTGGGTTATCTAAATTGGAATAAATCATCAAATGTTTCAAGCCTACCTGCGGGTAGCAAAACCTCTTTAAAAAACAAACATGAAATGTTTCGTTCCAATTCAGGCGACCTGGTCTATATTTGTATGCTGTGTGCATCACATAGTAACCTAGGCTAATAAACCGGAATAAGAACTCACAATGTTTTCAAAAATTGATATCATGGTTAGTAGAGGCCGGTCTATGACCGGGCGAGCGGGAGTGCTCACGAAGTGACCTTCCCCAATCGTACCCAAGTTCCCGAGCCGAGGCAACTTTGGTGATGACGGACACGTGGCCTTTTGGCATCGAGTCAGGGTTTCTTAAATTTCCCAAAATAAAATATTTAGGTGGCGACTCTGTATCTGGCAAAGCAGTCCATGTTTGGCACTTCTTTCAAAAAATCAGTTTTCTCAAAACGATTTGTCGGATTTGGACTCTTTGGTTCAGATTAAGAACCGTGACTACAAATTGAGTCCGAACTGTAGCATGAGGCCCACGGGCCTGTCTACACCTGCTCTCCTTGCTGAAAGCCTATGCTGTAGCTTACCTTGCTCAGGGTAATGGGGTCTTGTTCCGGCGGAGAGGTGTTGTCGTAATAAATGCTGTGATGGGCTGCATTAATGGTGATGTGCAGTGGCAATAACTTTACAGATCTTTGTCTGCTGATGTGGTTCATCCTTCTCTTGCCGTGTGTCTGAATGCCATTGGCTCTTTATGCCATGTTGGACTCCAGCTGTCCTGGACCTCGTCAGCTGGGTTATGCACTGGGCTTCAAGTGATGGGCCATAGGTGATTCATGGCCTTTATGGGCTTATATATGTCAGTAGTCCCCCATTCCCGAGTGCAGCTTCAGTCCAACGAAGGGAATATTAGTGACATAGATGAGTATGTTAGGGAGTGACAGGATGGAGGTCAACCGGAAGAGGTGATTGAGAGGGGAGGCCGACTGCGGTGGTTGGCCGAGCGGGAGGGCTGACCACGAGGAGGGGCGACCGCAGTCCTGGCCGAGTGGGAGGGCCGACCACGAGGAAGGCTGACCACGAGGAGGGCCGACCGGCGGGTTTGGCCGAGTGGGAGGGCTGACCGCGGGAAGGGCCGACCGCGGTGTTTGACCAAGCGAAAGGGTCGATCGCGAGGAGGGCCGACCGTGACGTTTGGCCGAGCGGGAGGGCGAACCACGAGGAGGGCCAACCGCGGAGAGAGTCGACCGCGGTGTTTGACCCAGCGGGAGGGTCGACCGTGAGGAGGACCGGCCGTGACGTTTGGCCGAGCGGGAGGGTGGACCACGAGGAGGGCCGACCGTGGTGTTGGCCGAGTGGGCGGGCTGACCACGGGGAGGGCCGAGTGGGAGGGCCGACCGCGGTGTTTGACCTAGCGGGAGGGTCGACCTCGAGGAGGGCCGACCGTGAAGGGTGAGGTGGAAGGGCGTGGGGCTCGAGACGCGGCGGGTCACGTGGTGAGTTGAAGTGGAAAAGACAGGGTAAGGGGAGGGGACAGTGGATCGTGGACGTACATGTGGCAACATCCCGTAGGGGGGAAGATTAGGCGTTCGATCAGAAATGAAACGGTAAGTCATTATGGGTGTTGAGAGAGACAGTTTTGGCGGATGATTTTGAAAAGTTTTCAAACTGGTGGAAATTAATTGGGATCCTTGGAATACGGGCAAACCGTGGGCTTTTGGCATTATTCGATTCACCTACCTGTTTATGAAAAATCAAAATATTCCAAGTGTGAATTCCTTTGTTGCTCACAATACACCTCTGCAACACTTTTTCGATTTCCTTGTTCCAGCCGCCGAAGCGATTCGCAAACAAACCATAGAAATGGCCCAAGAAGGGAATGTTATTATCAGGGTGGATCCGCTTGGAGATGATGATGCTGTGGAGCTAGCGGCGCAGTATAGGACAGAGAGGGTGGGGGAGTTAGTGGTACGGTCCCACGGTTCCACCATGATAGCAGCTCCAAAGCCAATCAGCCAGGCGGAACCAGATCATTGGCACACGAAGGCTGACAAATCCACGATTACTGAGGCGGAGTTGGAGGCTATCCGCAAAAAATACCAGATCCCTGGGGAAGTGGAGTTATTGCTGCCGACATCAACGGAAAGGCCGTCTGACGCCAGGCCAGGAGAGTTTTCCCTTTATGAGGAAGCTCTGAAGGGTGGACTGAGGTTGCCACTGCCGCAAGTGGTAGTGGATGTGCTTAACCGTCTGGAGGTAACACCGGGGCAACTAATGCCCAACGCATGGAAGATCCTGCTGGCTTGTGCAAGTGCGTGGCCGAAGGCAAATGGAGGGGAGGCCATGACGGTAGACGAATTCTTTGCGTGTTATAAGGCTTTGGGGCAGCAGGAAACGTGGGTCACTCTGCAGGCAGCAATGGGGAAGGGGTTGGTGGCGGGTATGCCGTCATCAATCAAGGGGTGGCGGCTGCGATGGTTCTACGTGTCTGCCAATGGGGGGCTTGGAGCGCACACAGTTTGGAAAGTACCCATCAGGTCTGTGGAGCTGAAACTGGGGGCAGCTGCAGAGGGGAGGGTGAAGAGGGTGAAAGAGTGGAGGGAGAGAGAAAAGGCCAAATGGGACGAGCTCGTTCAGCCGTCGGCATTGTTTGAGGCGGGGTTGGGGACAAAGCCAAGTAGTGGGGACCTCGACCGAGCGGAGTTGGAGGCGAGGAGAAGGGTTCAGGAGGCGGAGGATCAGGCCATTCTTGCTAAAGCCCAACAATTCAAAGAGTCCCAGGCAGACCGACCACCAAAACTGGTTGCGAGGGAGAGGATTCGACCTCGCCCTAAACCCTTGGGAGAGAAAAACTTTGGCAATTTTGTGCCGCGGCCACCCCCAACAGACCCTTTGAAGGAGAGGTCCTTGAAGGAGATGGAGACGTTGGGCGTGGAGAAGAAGAAGAAGAGAGTGAGTCAGAGTGAGGAAGTGTCTGCCCAGAAGAGGAGGAGGGAGATGAGTGTGAAGGAAACCAGTGCGGCCGAGGGGTCTGAAGGGGGAGAAGTGGAGGGGGTCCCAGGAAAGGTAGGTGGCCCAGAAGTGGTGGTTGTTGCCTTAAAGGTCATGGAGGTGGTGTAGACGTCCCCGAACGCCCCCGGGAGGAACGAGACCGCCGTTCCATTCGATATTGGGCTCACTACAGTTCAGGAGTCTAAAATTGTCACGGTTCTAAATCTGAACCAAAGAGTCCAAATCCGGCAAATCGTTTTGAGAAAACAGATTTTGAAAGAAGTGCCAAACATGGACTGCTTTGCCAGATACAGAGTCGCCGCCTAAATATTTTATTTTGGGAAAATTTAGGAAACCCTGACTCGTTTGCCTAAGGCCACGTGTCTGTCATCACCAAAGTTGCCTCGGCTCGGGAACTTGGGTACGATTGGGGAAGGTCACTTCGTGAGCACCCCCGCTCGCCCGATCAAAGATCGGCTTCTACTAACCATGATATCTATTTTTGAAAACATTATGCGTTCTTATTCCGGTTATTAGCCTAGATTTACTATGTGATGCGCACAGCATACAAGTATATACTGGATCGCCTGAATTGGAACAAAACATTTCATGTTTGTTTGTTTGAAAATGGTTTGATGGTGCTACTCGCAAGTAGGTTAAGACGTGGATTTGCCACCCTCAGGTGGGCTTAGAAAACATGATTTTGCCACTATCTAGTGGGCTTAAAACACACAGTGAATGAATTGTTCCAATCCAACTAACCCAACCTTCGCCCACAAGCATTCAGTCAGTTATATCACATAAGCATATAGCCCCATGGTAAGCATGCTATCATGGAAGTCACTCACACGCATGCAAGGATGCTAAAGCATAAAATTTACCGAGTACTCCAAGCCAAAACAGAAGCTGATTAGAAATCCATGCATGATCCTAACTATACAGAAGTGCCTAATGCAACACATGCAAAAATGCAACTATAGTAGGCTCGGCTATTCTAAACATGGCATATGAAATGCTACACCTAACATGTATTCAACTTGGAATTGAAAATACAATGCAGTTAGTATGATGCGCCGAGCCCGGTGCATGCAAGACAGATGAATGAATGCAAACATGCTATCATACTGTATGCTAATTGAAACATGCCCTAATCTAACCATCATAAGCGGGTAAATAAAAGGGAGAAAAACGTGGGGTTGGAAGACATACATCACACACACGCACACTTATTACAGTTGTGTCCTCGCTCGGAGGGTCCGAATAAATAATATACATTCCGGAATGAATATTACAGTCCAAATATGTACAAAACCCTAATTAATTAACAAATTAAATTAGGAAAGCAATAAATTGGCATGCAAGCCAGGGACTGCCTCAACTCTGCTCCGGATGATGAATGATGCATGCTTGGGTTGCCTTGTGCGGAAATCCACTGCGATGCCCCAATTAGCCTCTATTTTGCAATAATTTTTTGGAAAACGCGCCAAGCCCCGGAAGACTGCTGATTCTTGATTTGCTGCAACAGAGAGCAGGAAAGGAGCATGGCAATGTATTTTCACAAATGTATGCATGCATCGATCCTCGTGCTACCAATCACGCATCTCGATGCATGATGGTCGAGGAGTCGAATTGTGCAACTTAATATAGAATGAATGCATATGAAAACACAACAAGACCTAACTCCATCATGGGCAATCCAAAGTGTCAGTGACAGGGAATTGAGACACGTTCCGTCACTCGAAGTACGAAACGTCCCTCGTTTCCCATGCCCGGGCTAACTCTTATCCCAAGCACGATGCAATATGCATGATATGCAACTAAGATACAACCTAACATACACAATGCTATGAAATGGCATACACGATGCACGAGATAACATGGTATACACAATGAGCTAACATACAACCTAGCATACGCAATGCTATGAAATGAAATGGCATACACAATACATAATAGACTTACACCAACATGAGTGGACCTCAGCCACACTCACATCAGAGGCCATGAGATGAAAATGAGACACTCGAAATGCGTGCACACATGCACGCAAACCGAGGACCGATCCTAAGGCACAAATGCCACTCTAACACGACATGGCAAGGCATGGAATATGGCATACTAACATGAAAATTTTAGTAGCAAAATATGATGCAAAAAAGCCCCAGAACATGGAAACATGGCACCCGATACATGGAATGAGACCCGAAACATGAAATTAGGTACATGGAATGACCTATGGCTATGCAAAGCATGCATTATTTGAACACGAAGTATGAAGACAGAATTAAGACAGTCCCAAAACAAACATATTTACAGTTTTAATCAATGCCAAAAAGTGAACACAAATAGGGCTAAGTTAAGATGCAAAAATGGCCCCAAAAGAGAGATAATGAAGCTAGTAGCATCTTCTGGCCCTAAATGGCCAAGAGCCCTTCAACAAAGTTGAAGAGGGGCTCAAAATGAAGCACTTTACAGTTTACAACAAGCCACGAAAACAAACACAAGTATGGCTAAACTATTGTGCAAGAAATGGGCCAAAAGGGAGACAAAGAAGCAAGTGATGGTTGCTGGCCTCAAACAGAGTAGGGCCCTTCAACAAAGTCGAAGAGGGGCCCAAAACATGGTGTTTTATAGTTAGTGACCAAACCCAAAATAGTGCACATGAAAGCTTAAAATACTATGCAAAATAAGGCCTAAAGAGAGGTTTAAACACAAAGATCAAAAAGGGAGCTGAAAACAGCAAAAGTCCCTTGATCAAACATGAAGAGGGGGTCAAAATAAGGCTATTTACTGTTCGTACCAGAGCCCAAAAACACGAGCACAAGGGGCTAACAAAACATGCAAAAGTAAGGCCAAAAGAGGGATGAAGAGGAAAGTGACAAAAGGAAGCCTCAAATAGTAAAGAGCCCTTCAAAAATGTTGAAGAAGGCCTCAAAATAAGCCACTTTGCATTTTATAACCAAGCTCGAAACAATTTAAAAATGAGCCTAAAATACTATGCAAGAAAGAGGCATACAAGAGAGGTAAAGAAGCAAGTGTAAAAAGGAAGCCTCAAACAGGGAGAGGCCCTTAAACAAACATGAAAAGGAGCTCAAAATAATGCTATTTTCAGTTAGGGTCAGAGCCCAAATATGCAAGCAAGAGGAGCTAATATATTGAGCAAAAATAGGGCCAAAGAGAAAGATAGAAGACTTACCCTTGAAGCTGGAAACCAGCTCCAAGTGTTGGAAAGGATGGTGGGGAGGTGGTGCTATGTGGTGGTGTAGAAAGGGGCCAAAAAAAATGAAACGGTTTTGATGCTTGGAATATAGAGAGAGAGAAATTAAATGTAGGAGGCTTAAACAAAATTTTTTTCTCACCCAAAATGCAGCTAGAGCTGCTGGTATTATAGAGGGAGGAATGGAGGAAAAGGGGGGGGGGAAAATGGGGGGGAAAATCAATTCAAATTTCCCCCCAAAAATAGGCCTAAAAGAGAGATAAAGAGGCAAGTGGTAGCTGCTGGCCTCAAACTGAAGAGAGCCCTTCAACAAAGTTGAAGAGGAGCTCAAAACAAGACACTTTCCAGTTTGCATCAAGCCACGAAACAACTCACAAATAAGCATAAAATACCATGTAAAAATAGGCCTAAAAGAGAGTTGAAGAGGCAAGTGATAGTAGGAGACCTCAAATAGCAAAAGGTCCTTAATCAAACATGAAAAAGAGCTCAAAATATGACTATTTATAGTTTGGGTCAGAGCCCAAAAATGCTTTCAAGAAAGGCTTAGATATAGAGCAAGATAGGAACAAAAAAGAGGAAAAGAAGCTTATCCTTGAAGACCAATGGACCAGCAGCTCTTGGTCTGAGAAATGGTGCTCCTAAGCTCTGAAAAATAGCTCCAAGTCGTTGGAATGGATGGTGGTGGGGTGTATACCAAAAACCGGAGCAAACGGAGGTGGTTAGGCTGTCCCGAACCGAGGCACACAGCCGACGCCTCCGAAAACCGGGAACCGGGCTCAGAAACGGGAAAAACGGCCTACGACCACGAAACGTAGCCTACGGCCACTGAGAGATGATCTACGAGACCTCTCCCTCCCTTCGGGAAGAGAAGACGGAGAAAACGGGATCTTGTTCGCAAATTGAGGCAAAGCACAAAAGAGTCCGGAAGTCCGGAGGCAAGGCTCACGGCCGAGACTTCGCGACTTCTGAACGAGCACAATATGCAACATCACCGAGCGCTCAATCGGTGACGTCTGAGTCTTAAGGTCGGTCAAAAATGGGGTGTCTACAGTTGCCCCTCTTTGACAAAACTCGAAAGTCGTAAGTGACGGGAGTGAATGTCAAAGCCCAGAGACGACCCATTTTTGACAAGGCCGAAGACTTAGACAAACATACTAGATAACAAAGAAATGTGCCCGCATGCATGCCCTCAGGCGGGGGGCAAGATGCAAAATGATATGCAGGAAGATTTTGATAATTGGACTTATACGCTATGCGAAGCCGGTTTGAAAATTGAGGACTCATGCAATGCACTGCAATGTAGTGGCTAAGATGCAATGTAATAACTAAGAGGTAAAGGTATCTTACAGGGGCAATTGGTAATGACTTACCTCGGCAATGTCCTACCTCATGCTGATGTGGGAATCTTCCTCTTCTTCGCAGTTGAACCACAGGTACTACTTTTCTCCCTGACTATGGTTGCAGCTTTTCCTATTCTCCAACAGGGTGACAGACTAGGTTGGATCAGTATCTATAATTGAGGCCCATACAGATGCTATCTCAATCTATGGGGCTGCCATACAGATTTCAAGCCGAGGATATACCCCTGGGTATTTAAACCAGACTTTAGTCTCAGAAATCCCGAACCTTTGCGTTCTAGGCATAAGGCATTCGAACTCTAGTTTCCACCGTCTTAGTTGGTCTCCTAGGAACTCACCGCAAACACAGGCATGTGGCTATACCAGACCACTGGAAGTCGTTCGGGCACGACAAACACCAAAGGAATTGCACCTTTAGAGGATTTAAGGTCTCCTAGACCGGAGAGTGCATGAGACGGTGCGAATAAATGCAAGTGCGATGCGTAAAACAGCACGAATGATGATGTAGGATCTAAGGTCTCCTTAGACCGAAGGATTTAAGGTCTCCTGGACCAGGTGAGTGCACAAGACAGTGCGAGCTAAAGGTGCACAAAACAGTGCAAGTAGGGTGAATGCACAAAACAGTGCGATGCTAAAGGTGAGGTGCGCAAGATAGCGCGATAAAATGCATGCACAATGCAAGTAATGGTCACGGCGCAAGATAGCGCGATGCAATACACTAACAAGTGTAGGTGAGGTGCGCAAGATAGCGCGAATGATACAATGCACAAAATAGTGCGATACGTTAAACAGCGCGATTGATTTGAAATGCACAAGATAGTGCGATGTGATATGCAAAGCACAAAATAGCGCGATGGATGCAATGCACAAGACAGTGCGATGGGGGCGCGCAAAATAGCACGAATGATAAACTACACAGAATAGTGCGATGCGCAAAATAGCGTGAATGATAAACTGCACAAAACAGTGTAATTGAGGTACGCAAAATAGCGCGAATGATACAATGCACAAAATAGTGCGATACGCTAAACAGCGCGATTGATTTGAAATGCACAAGATAGTGCGATGTGATATGCTAAGCACAAAATAGCGCGATGAATGCGATGCACAAGACAGTGCAATGGAGGTGCGCAAAATAGCGCGAATGATAAACTGTACAAAACAGTGCGATTGTGGTGCGCAAAATAGCCCGAATGATAAGAAATGCACAAAACAGTGCGATACGCTAAACAACGCGAGTGATTAGAAATGCACAAAACAGTGCGATATGCTAAACAGCGCGAGTGATTTGAAATGCACAAGATAGTGCGATACGCTAAACAGCGCGATACGCTAAATAGCGTAAGTGATTTGAAATGCACAAGATAGTGCGAGTGAGATACAACCACAAGATGCACAAGACAGTGCTAGTGAGATACAAAGTGTAAGTGCACAAGACAGTGCGAGCGAGATAAAATGCACAAGAAAGTGCGATAAAATGCATCTTCTATGCAAGTATGGGGGCATTTTCCATGCAAAAGATACGAACATTTTCTATGCAAGCATGGAAGCACATTCTATGCAATATTGAAAGCAAGCATATTCTATGCATGAAACAAACAAAGCATATTCTATGCAGAATCGAAAGCAAGCATATTCTATGCATGAATCATAACGATGCGCGACACGCATGCAACAACAGTGTATATGAAAGTCCACATTCTATGCAATGGAGGAGCATCAAATATGTACTCTGGTGCCTCTGATTTGCCTCTTAGAGGACTTCGTAACTCACTCAGCTCAAAAAGGACACACCATGTTCATATTGGCGAGAGATAACATCTGCATGTGAAACCCTCGGGTGCTGCTTGGACTGCCATTCTGACTTGCGGCAGGCTTACACTTGGGATCGAGATACACTCATACTCCAGAGAAACAGCGAGGCCTGAGAAGGTGCACCTGGAATGCAGTCTCGGATTTTGCTAAAGTTGAAACATGCTAAGATGCTCCAAATTTTCCCTCTTTTCTTTTGCTCTGCGGTCTGGAACCTAAATAGCTTCAGATAGGTCCTTGTTTTACTGTTTTCACATGACCTGGGTTGAATCCCGCGGCTTTATGAAAGAACCAATCCTGATTTGCACAAATGTGGAGAACGACACGGCACTCTGAGCACAAAACGATTTTTGAAATTGAAATGAGAAATGGGTTCTCAACTGGGTATTGAGCCTACAACTGACCACAGCCAAAACGACTCAACAATGGAAAACAAAGGTAGAACGATCTAAACACAACTCAACAAAGGAAAAACAAGGTAAAATGACCTAAACACATTTGTTGACACTCAAACGACTTAAAACAAGAAACGAGACAAACAAAACGCACAAACACAACACTCAGCTGTGTTACAAAGGCGAGAGACCTCTCGGTGCACGAGGAGCTAGTTTCTCCGGGTATTGTTTCCCACCATTTCTCATTTGTGATTCTCATATCACTCGGCCCTCAGGCTCTGTTTTTCTGAAAAAGCCCTTTTCTTACTTTTTCTCTTAGCGCACATCTCTCTATTCTTCAATCTCTCATTTTTTATCCCTCCCCTGGGTGGCTGATGGACAAACAGAAAGTTGCGGGCTCTTGCCCCTAGCATTCCGATAGATTCTTCTTCTTGTTCACAACAGTGAGTTTCTCCCACAGAGGGGTTGTGATGCGGCTAGATGTGCAGCAGATCTGTAATTGACATTGGTTGATGATGCTCCACCGGGGAGTTTGGACGTGATCAGATCATTCCAGTTCGTGCTTTGCACTTGGCTTGATACCTCGCTGCTTGGAGGATGTTGAGAGCTTTCAGCCCTTTTTTGCTAACTTCAGTTGTGCACTCTTCTGGTAAATACGATGCCCTTTCTGGCAAGTAGAGTGCCCTTTCTGGTAAATGCATTGACAACGAGGAAAAGACAGGAAGCCTGACTCAACTGTGCCCCTAGTTTATCAATTTGACAATTTTATTGTTTTGGCTTTCTAAAACAATTTTGATCAAAATGAGAGTTAGATTAACGCGCTTGTTCGATTTTCTGATTTGAAATCATGCAAGTTAGGCTGTGAGCACTAAAAATTTTCCCTTTTTGGGGTCCAAGAAATGGTCCAGTTTTGGAAAAATGAAATAATTTTTGAGAGAAAATTAGTCAACTTCATTAAAAATTCTCAAAAACTATTTTTGCAAACGGCCACTGCTCAACGAGCACGGAACCCGCTCTTGAGATGCACAACTTCAGATTCGAAGGAAAATTACCCCTTTCTTGAGGGGAACTGCATGGCAATGGAAAGTTGCCCCTTGTTTGAACGGCACCACAGCGCATTGAATGGCAATGGAAAGTTGCCACTTGTTTGGATGGCACCGCAGCGCATTGTACGCAGTCCTCAGAGTGACGAACACAACCAAATCCTAAGATACAGAGAAGACAAAGATGACCAGAACCATCGCATGGACACAATCGAATTGTTTTACGGCTGGACTTCAGAATGAAGTTACCTACGTATCCCAAAGATGGGAATCAAGCCTCACGTAGTTCGGGGTTAAGGTACACTCGGGTATTTAACCTCTCCTTTTTATGCTCTAACTTTTGCCAAGGCGCCTGTTGCAGGTTTTCGACCTTGCGAGCTTTGTTTTTCTTTTCTTTTCAATTCTTTTCATTTCATTTCTTTTTTCATTTTCTTTTTTTTTTGTTCTTTTCTTTGCATTTTTCTTCATTTTTCTTCTTTTTTTTTCGTTCTTTGCACTTTTCTTTTTTTTTTTTGTTCTTTTTGTTCTTTTTTTTTTCTTGCTCTAACTTTTTCCTGGGTCGCCCTTCCGGGTTTTCGGCCCAGCGAGCCTCTCAAGGGTAAAAGTGTAGCTTTGTCCATGTCCAATGGTTTTGAGATCCTGAAGTCGTCTGAATCCAGGAGAATGGTTGTTATTTGTTGACGAAGTAGAAGTCCATCCAATGGGGGCTGAATTTGCCCCTAGTGTTGTGGATAGGAACTCGGCTGTCCTTCAGCAATACTTTTTTCTTTCCTCCCTTCTGGGATTTGGCATTCTTGCCGATCTTCATTGACTTGCGGAATGATCCACCTTTGGCTCTTCGAGCTGTCTGACATTTTTTTTGCCCCTAGTTCGAAGGGTGCTTCTGACCTAGCTTCGCAAGCTTCTTTTGATGACATCTGGTCTTCTTGATCTGACTTCCTTGCCTATTGTTCGAGGGCTGCTTTGAATCTGGCCACACAGGCCTCACATTGTAGTTGACCGTCGAACGTTCTGAATTCGAGTTCAAGGTTTTGAAAGCAGAGGGGTCGAGTCTTGAGGCTGAGAGCGATCCTAAGCTGCATAATCCCAAGAGCAATTCTACACAAGTCTTCGCAGGACCGCGCAAAACATTTTTTGAAATCTTTTAAGAAAGCGACCAGTCGCTCGCGCTGAAGACAGTGTAGAACCAATCTGGATCAAGCCAGGATCCTTCCCAGTACTCACACTAACAAGCATGATTTTATTCATTAAGGGTTTAGCACACCTTTCTTTCTCTCGAATGATCAAAGTTTTGCAAAATTCGAGGAATTCCTTCCTCTTCGTTTTCACCGCAGTGTTCGAAAAGTTTTGAAAAACTTAGGTCGATGCAATGAATTCAAAGCACATAAAAGACACAGCTTCTAATCAAATACTGCCATTCATTTGGAATTTCTGGTACAACTGGCACAAGGTAGAAGCAAATGCGAGAGCGTGAAAATCACTGCTGTTTCATTCAAAATCTGTTGGCACAACTGGCTCCCAGACAGAAACAGACTCAAAACAAAATGAAAAGACAAACACAAAACAAAATGGTGATGCCCGAGGTAACACCCCCTGGAATCACCCGACTCCTATACAACAGGACTGACTCGATACAACAAGACAGACCCAAAACAAAAAAAAAGAAGAGACAGACTCAAAACAAAAAGACAGACTCAAAACAAAATAACAAGACTGATCCAATACCCAAGTCAGAAAGCACAAAAGCTAGCATTCGCAAATGCTCAAAATAGTGCATGCCATCCACCATATCCGAGGTAAACCGCGCGCCGCTCATAGGTGGTCGAACCCTTGATCACATACTTGCATTATCCTCGAAATCCAACAACCCGGTGGTGACAAACTTTGCCAAGCTTGGAGGGAGGATGACTTCATTGTCAAACAAATCTTGCACTTCGTGGCGAAGACGAAGCAGTTGTCGGTGCTGTGACTGGCTTGTTGATGGTATGCACAGTACTGGGTACCATCATGCTTAGCTGGAAGGGGACTCGGGAGAGACTGAGGCTCGAGGGGTTTGAGGTGCCCTTCTTTGACGAGGATTTGAAGGGCCTTAGACAAAGGCATGTAGAGGGCATGGAAGACCCTGCGACCTCGGGGCGGATACTTCGAGGTTTGCTGACTTTTGCCGGACGCACTCGAAAAAGGGTCGGCAGGTGCTGCCTTGGCTCTCTGATCTTTTCCAGGTGCAGGGTTAGGATTGGAAGGAACTGTTCTGGTACGACGGTCCCCATCTCGATTTTCCTTCTGGCTTAAACTGCTCTCGGCCTGGGTGGGGAAGATGTCATCCACAGTTTTTACAGCAACAGCGAGTACTTGTTGTTTGTTCAGTCCTTCAGCTTTCAAAGCCTCAACAGCGGACAGAAGATGTTCATGGGGATCCATACCCGCCCTTACCTTGTTCTTTCCACTCGCCTCCACTTTGCCAAGGGATTGGCATTCCTCAAATGCAGCCCGTTCCAAGACTGGGGAGCCTTTTAACATGAACTTCCTGGTATGTGATGTGGTTGATGATGGAGCCAATGTCCCGAAGGCCAGATCTGTCACAGTTCTCTGAAGATCTTCGATCATTCTCTTCAGCTCAGAAGTAGTGGGCTCACGGGTTTGAGATGATTGGGGTTCAGATGTACCCATCATGCACAAGTCCATGCTTTCTGGGATAAACACCTCAGGTTTGGGTAGATGGGCTGGGGTGATGTATATGCTGGGGTCATAGGTGGATGGCAGCATATGGATAAGATTGAGGTAGGCATGAGATGTTTGGTCATTGGGGTCTAAAGGTGGAGCTATCGTCCGATTGTCGATGAGATTTTGGACCTCATGACGAAGGCGGTAGCAACGATCGGTGCCATGACCGCACTGCTGATGGTACATACAGTACTTGGAGGGGTTATGTCTGGCTGGGAGTGGGTCAGGAAGAGGTTGAGGATCGAGGGGTTTGAGATGCCCTCTTTCCATCAAGGATTTTAGTGCGCTAGTCAGGCTCATATAGAGGGGGGTGAAAGTTCTGCCCTGAGCTCGGGCTGGGCCGGTTGTTTCTAGGCTTGGTTTGGCAAAAGGGTTGGCTGTGGTGACTGTATTGATTTCAGTGGGTTCGGGAATAGTTCTACTTCCAGCATTGGTACTCCTTGAAATCATCCTCCTTGTCAGTTCCCTTGTTCTGGGAATGATCCCACTGTTGAATGCATTCTCGACCTGAACCCCCAGTTCATGCAAACTTTTGAAAGTGAATAGCGGAGCGACTATCAACTTTTGCAACATATCATGCTCGAGGTTTCGCGCCATCATCTGCACTTGATCCCTTTCAGAAGGGCGACGATTTGTCATTTGTGCTGCCTTTGCTCTCCACCTTGCAACGAATTCCACAAAAGGCTCTGTTGGGTTCTGGCGAGTTGTTTCAAGCTCTTGGATGGTCATTTCAACTTGGGTATTGTAGGAATACTGATCGGCAAAGGCCTCAGCTAGTTCTTCCCAATTTTGCTTCACCTTGTCCTCCAACTTAGCGTACCAAGTGGCTGCTACACCCGACAGGGTTCTTCCATACAGAGAGAGTTTCTGTGGCTTAGTCAGACCCATCGACTTTAGGACATCCAAGAAAAGTCGAATATGTACCATTGGATCTCCAGACCCGTCGAAACGGTCGATATATGGCATTTTGAATCTGTCTGGGAGCCGGATGATAGCCTTGGTGTGCCCATCCTCAATGTCGGGAATGGAGTTAAGGCCCTGTGCCTTTTTGAATTGCTTCTCAAGGTTTGCAATTTTCACTGCAGTCGGATTAAACTCATCAACATGAAAGGGTTGAGTTCTCTCATTAGGCTGCACTAGGGGTCTGAGCACCTGAGCTTGAGTCAACCTTTCTCAAGGATTTGGACACTGCAAATCTCCAACTGGCGGAAGTGGGTCAAAGTTCGGCTGGGGTCCCAAAGCTGGATGTGAAGCAGATGCCCCAGATGGGCACTGCGTTTCAATACTGGTCTCAGCCTGCATGGTAGTTCCCTGATTTAACGCTGGTATCACGACCACAAATTCTTCCGAACCCTGTGCCATCACGGGTCTGCTGATGATGTGACTGGTGACTGTCAGATCAGATGAACCAATGAGCCCTGTCTGGCCCTTCTTTGCCTTGCCTTAGTGAAAGAACACTGGTTGCCCTTGAACTGAATCTCTGACCTAAGAAAGTCTATCAGCACTAGTCCAATGTACCCGGGGGATATCGGAGCCTTCTGAAGCTATGGTTCCAGGACTACCTAGCAAAAGGGAAAACAGAGAGCATCACAGCCTGATTTCACGATAACCCATATGAGCAGAGCTGAATGATTGTGCCTCTACAGAATTCTGCCCGTAAACTGATACCCTCAGGTAAACTGAATCCCAAAATACTGAACTGGTGCCCGCAGGCCTGATGCCTAAACTTGCAAACTGATACATGCATTCCTGTAGGGACGCATTCTAAAAGCATATAACAGATAAGTGAGAGCCAAAACACCCCTATGTTGGGGTAGGGTTTCCCTGTCCTATTTTGTCAGGAGCTAGGGTTTCACGACGCACACAGCGGTTTCAAACAACCTATGATCGGGTAAGCAACCTGTCCTAGTTTGGAATGGTCACTATGGATTCCGAATATGCACTAGGTCGAATGGTCAAAAGGGTGCCCCGGTAAAACTGGGGTTTGTGTTCCCATACTGGCAGAGCCCACAACTGGTCAGCCTTATGGTCATGCCTTGACAAGACAAGCCTCCGGCAAACCGTTCAGGAATAACAGATGGAAAACACGGCATCCTAGGCGCACCAACGCAAATACAATGCAAAGAAACACGTAAGTGTAATAAAAATAAGATATCATGAGTTCAAGTCAAGTTCTCTAACTCCCCAGGGGAGTCGCCAGAAACTGTAAACGTCCCCGAACGCCCCCGGGAGGAACGAGTTCCCCGTTCCGTTCGATATTGGGCTCACTACAGTTCAGGACTCTAAAATTGTCACGGTTCTACATCTGAACCAAAGAGTCCAAATCCGGCAAATCGTTTTGAGAAAACAGATTTTGAAAGAAGTGCCAAACATGTACTGCTTTACCAGATACAGAGTCGCCACCTAAATATTTTATTTTGGAAAAATTTAGGAAACCCTGACTCATTTGCCTAAGGCCACGTGTCCGTCATCACCAAAGTTGCCTCGGCTCGGGAACTTGGGTACGATTGGGGAAGGTCACTTCGTGAGCACCCCTGCTCGCTCGATCAAAGATCGGCCTCTACTAACCATGATATCTATTTTTGAAAATATTATGCGTTCTTATTCCGGTTATTAGCCTAGATTTACTATGTGATGCGCACAGCATACAAGTATAGACTGGATCGCCTGAATTGGAACAAAACATTTCATGTTTGTTTGTTTGAAAATGGTTTGATGGTGCTACTTGCAAGTAGGCTAAGACGTGGATTTGCCACCCTCAGGTGGGCTTAGAAAACATGATTTTGCCACTATCTAGTGGGCTTAAAACACATAGTGAATGAATTGTTCCAATCCAAATAACCCAACCTTCACCCACAAGCATTCAGGCAGTTATATCACATAAGCATATAGCCTCATGGTAAGCATGCTATCATGGCAGTCACTCACATGCATGCAAGGATGCTAAAGCATAAAACTTACCGAGTACTCCAAGCCAAAACAGAAGCTGATTAGAAATCCATGCATGATCCTAACTATACAGAAGTGCCTAATGCAACACATGCAAAAACGCAACTATAGCAGGCTCGGCTATTCTAAACATGGCATATGAAATGCTACACCTAACATGTATTCAACTTGGAATTGAAAATACAATGCAGTTAGTATGATGCGTCGAGCCCGGTGCATGCAAGACAGATGAATGAATGCAAACATGCTATCATACTGTATGCTAATTGAAACATGCCCTAATCTAACCATCATAAGCGGGTAAATAAAAGGGAGAAAAACGTGGGGTTGGAAGACATACATCACACACACACACACTTATTACAGTTGTGCCCTCGCTCGGAGGGTCCGAATAAATAATATACAGTCCCGAATGAATATTACAGTCCAAATATGTACAAAACCCTAATTAATTAACAAATTAAATTAGGAAAGCAATAAATTGTCATGCAAGCCAGGGACTGCCTCAACTCTGCTCCGGATGATGAATGATGCATGCTCGGGTTGCCTTGTGCGGAAATCCCCTGCGATGGCCCAATTAGCCTCTGTTTTGCAATAATTTTTTAGAAAGCGCGCCAAGCCCCGGAAGACTGTTGATTCTTGATTTGCTGCAACAGAGAGTAGGAAAGAGGCATGGCAATGTATTTTCACAAATGTATGTATGCTTCGATCCTTGTGCCACCAATCACACATCTCGATGCATGATGGCCGAGGAGTCAAATTGTGCAACTCAATATAGAATGAATGCATATGAAAACACAACAAGACCTAACTCCATCATGGGCAATCCAGAGTGTCGGTGACAGGGAATTGAGACACGTTCCGTCACTCGAAGTACGAAACGTCCCTCGTTTCCCGTGCTCGGGCTAACTCCTATCCAAAGCACGATGCAATATGCATGATATGCAACTAAGATACAACCTAACATACACAATGCTATGAAATGGCATACACGATGCACGAGATAACATGGCATACACAATGCGCTAACATACAACCTAGCATACGTAATTCTATGAAATGAAATGGCATACACAATGCATAATGGACTTACACCAACATGAGTGGACCTCAGCCACACTCACATAAGAGGCCATGAGATGAAAATGAGACACTCGAAATGCGTGCACACATGCACGGAAACCGAGGACCGATCCTAAGGCACAAATGCCACTCTAACAAGACATGGCAAGGCATGGAATATGGAATACTAGCATGCAAATTTCAGTAGCAAAATATGATGCAAAACAGCCCCAGAACATGGAAACATGGCACCCGATACATGGAATGAGACCCGAAACATGAAATTAGGTACATGGAATGACCTATGGCTATGCAAAGCATGCATTATTTGAACACGAAGTATGAAGAAAGAATCAAGAAAGTCCCAAAACAAGCATATTTACAGTTTTAAGAAATGCCAAAAAGTGAACACAAATAGGGCTAAGTTAACATGCAAAAATGGCCCCAAAAGAGAGATAATGAAGCAAGTAGCATCTTATGGCCCTAAATGGCCAAGAGCCCTTAAACAAAGTTGAAGAGGGGCTCAAAATGAAGCACTTTACAGTTTACAACAAGCCGCGAAAACAAACACAAGTATGGATAAACTATTGTGCAAGAAATGGGCCAAAAGGGAGACAAAGAAGCAAGTGATGGTTGCTGGCCTCAAACAGAGTAGGGCCCTTCAACAAAGTTGAAGAGGGGCCCAAAACATGGTGTTTTACAGTTAGTGACCAAACCCAAAACAGTGCACATGCAAGCTTAAAATACTATGCAAAATAAGGCCTAAAGAGACGTTTAAACACAAAGATCAAAAAGGGAGCTGCAAACAGCAAAAGTCCCTTGATCAAACATGAAGAGGGGGTCAAAATAAGGCTATTTACAGTTCATACCAGAGCCCAAAAACACGAGCACAAGGGGCTAACAAAACATGCAAAAGTAAGGCCAAAAGAGGGATGAAGAGGAAAGTGATAAAAGGAAGCCTCAAATAGTAAAGAGCCCTTCAAAAATGTTGAATAATGCCTCAAAATAATCCACTTTTCATTTTATAACCAAGCTCGAAACAATTTAAAAATGAGCCTAAAATACTATGCAAGAAAGAAGCATACAAGAGAGGTAAAGAAGCAAGTGTAAAAAGGAAGCCTCAAACAGGGAGAGGCCCTTAAAAAACATGAAAAGAAGCTCAAAATAATGCTATTTTCAGTTAGGGTCAGAGCCCAAATATGCAAGCAAGAGGAGCTAATATATTGAGCAAAAATAGGGCCAAAGAGAAAGATAGAAGACTTACCCTTGAAGACCAATGCTTCAACAACTCTTGGCTTGAGAAAAGGTGCTCCTTGCCTCTGGAAAACTAGCTCCAATTGTTGGAAAGGATGGTGGGGAGGTGGTGCTATGTGGTGGCGTAGAAAGGGGCCAAAAAAAACAAAAGGGTTTTGATGCTTGGAATATAGAGAGAGAGAGAGAGAAATTAAATGTAGGAGGCTTAAACAAAATTTTTTTCTCACCCAAAATGCAGCTGGAGCTGCTAGTTTTATAGAGGGAGGAATGGAGGAAAAGGGGGAAAAATGGGCGGGGGGAATCAATTCAAATTTCCCTCCAAAAATAGGCCTAAAAGAGAGATAAAGAGGCAAGTGGTAGCTGCTGGCCTCAAATCGAAGAGAGCCCTTTAAAAAAGTTGAATAGGGGCTCAAAACAAGACACTTTACAGTTTACATCAAGCCACGAAACAGCTCACAAATAAGCCTAAAATACCATGCAAAAATAGGCCTAAAAGAGAGTTAAAGAGGTAAGTGATAGTAGGAGACCTCAAACAGAAAAAGTTCCTTAATCAAACATGAAAAGGAGCTCAAAATATGACTATTTACAGTTTGGGTCGGAGCCCAAAAATTCTTGCAAGCAAGGCTTAGATATAGAGCAAGATAGGAACAAAAAAGAGGAAAAGAAGCTTACCCTTGAAGACCAATGGACCAGCAGCTCTTGGTCTGAGAAATGGTGCTCCTAAGCTCTGAAAAACAGCTCCAAGTCATTGGAATGGATGGTGGCGGGGTGTATACCAAAAACCGGAGCAAACGGAGGTGGTTGGGCGGTCCCGAACCGAGGCACACGGCCGACGGCTTCAAAAACCGGGAACCGGGCTCCGAAACGGGAAAAACGGCCTACGACCACAAAACATAGCCTATGGCCACTGAGAGATGATCTACGAGACCTCTCCCTCCCTTCGGGAAGAGAAGACGGAGAAAACGGGACCTGGTTCGCAAACCGAGGCAAAGCACAAAAGAGTCCGAAAGTCCGGAGGCAAGGCTCACGACCGAGACTCTGCGACCTCTGAACGAGCACAATATGCAACATCACCGAGCGCTCAATCGGTGACGTTTGAGTCTTAAGGTCGGTCAAAAATGGGGTGTCTACAAGTGGTGCCAGTGGTGGCGGCGATCGCCATCGGGGTCGCAATGGCCGCCCCCAAAAGACAAGTGGAGGACGAGGCTGTTGGCCCTGGGCCAAGGAGGGAGGAACAGCCCCAGGGGGAGCTTGTACCTCAAGAAGGAGGAATTGGTGCGACCACGGCGATCTACCGTGCTCATGCGGTGGCGGGGCAGCTGGAGGGAGAAGAAGGCTTAGCCAGGGCAGGGGCAGACCGTCTTGTAGGGATTGTAGAAGAGGCAGCCCTGAGCTCGGCCTCCAGATTTAACGAGGCTGAACTGCTAAGGGGGTTATACTCCGCTCGAATGGAGGTAACCACCTTAGCAGGGGCCCTGCTGAGGAAGGCGGGGGCTGCCAAACTCAAGGCAGATGAGGCCAAGGCTCAGCTTGCAAAGTTAAAGAAGAAGAGTGCAAGTTGGGAGAGTGCCCACACTGAGCTGCCAGCGGTTAAGGCGGAGCTGGAGGACACAAGTTCCAACTTGCTGGCGAGCAGAAGAAGTTGGACGAGGCCCAAAGAGCCTACGCCGTCGCGGTTGAGTGACATGAAGAGGCTATGAGTAGTAATGAAGAGCTGGTGAGGCAAAAAGATGAGGCTGATGGCAAAGTGGGCGATCTCTAGAATGAACTAGAGGGCGAGCACGCCAAGGCGGTGGAGGAGAAAGGGAGGCTTCAGAGGGAGTTAGAAGCAGAGAGAGTGCAGACGACGGTGGAGAAGGAGAGCCTGAAGAAGGAACTGGAGGCGGAGAAGGCAAAGGCGGCGTCGGAAAGGGCAGCCCGTCAGAAAGAGCTGGACGAAGAGAGGGCAAAGGCAGCCTCTGAAAGGGCGGCGTATCCCGATCTATGCGTCGCAGCAGTGGAGCAATTCAAAGGGTCTACCGAATTTCAGACGGCGGTTGATGCCGCGGTCACGAGTAGCCTGGCTGGGCAAGAATCTGGGGGGGCTGGCCCATTGAGGACGACCGCTGGAGGCAGAACTGAAGCAGAAGTTATTGAGAGCTTCCAGCAGTCAGACTTTTATAAGCACGAAATGGCTGAGTACTGGGACAGTGGCTGAAAGATGTTCAAACGTAGAGCTGAAGAGCTGTTCCCAGACTTAGACCTTAGTAGTGTAACGATTGGTGAAGACGATGTGGCCCAAATCACCCTGGATGAGGGCATTGAAGAAGAAGACCTCCTCTCCAGTGAGGAGGAGTAACTGGGGAGGAAGGAGAAAAAGATACATTGTTGTTTTGTTTTGTTTTTTTTTATTTTTTTTTATTTTGAATTGCTGTAATGAACTTTTGTATAAAATTGTGAGCGAATAAAATTTCAGTTGTGTTTGTTATTTGATTATTTCTGCTTGGGGATCATAGATAAATGAGGCGTGGGCGAAGTGTGTGTAGAACTCCTTGTTAATAAGAGTGAAATTGAAGCTTGTAATAAGGACTCAATGCAGAGTGAAGTTAAGAATTCCACAATGCAGAGTGAAATTTAAAATGGAATAAAATGATAGGCCTGAGAAAGTTAAATATAATAAAATGATAGTGAAATTTAAGAACTCCACAATGCAGAGTAAAATTTGAAATGTAATAAAATGATAGGCCTGAGAAAGTTAAATGTAATAAAATGATAGTGAAATTTAAGAACTCCACAATGGAGAGTGAAATTTGAAATGTAATAAAATGATAGGCATGAGAAAGTTGAGTGTAATAAAATGATAAGACCGTCTTTGGAATTTGACTAAGCAAAGAGTGGTGTGAAGACTTGGACCTGGAATTGTGACTAAGTGTGTTAGTTAATTCCACAAGTATGAAGTTTTGCATGGGTGGTTTTGACTAAGCCCTACATGTTAGGTCTGGACGAGTGCTTCACGCTCAGTCTGGATGGAGCTTTTAGAGCTCGGTCCGGCAGATCGGACTGCCCAAGGCGGCTCATGCTCAGTCTGGCTGAGGCTTTAAGTGCTCAGTCTGGCTGAGGCTTTAAGTGCCCTGTCTGGCAGAGGCTTTTAGTGCTCAGTCCGGCTGAGGCTTTTAGTGCTCTGTCTGGAAGAGGCTTTAAGTGCTCTGTCTGGTAGAGGCTTTTAGTGCTCAGTTTGGCTGAGGCTTTAAGTGCTCTGTCTAGCAGAGGCTTTTAGTGCTCAGTTTGGCTGAGGCTTTTAGTGCTCTGTCCGGCAGAGGCTTTTAGTGCTCAGTCTGGCTGAGGCTTTTAGTGCTGCAAATAAGAATGTTACTGAAACAACATATAGATAACTGAGATATATAATCAAGAAGTTACATTGCGTGGGGGAATATCAAGAATATGTGAATTTCCCGAAAAGAAAATACAATAACTGAGCAATACAAAAATAGGAGCTTATTGAAAGTAACGTTTAAGGTGTTCGGAGTTCCATGGGTAGGGGAGGTCTCGACCTTCCATGTCCTAAAGTCAGTAAGTGCTTGGTCGGGGTTGGGCTTTCACAATGTAAGGTCCTTCCCACTTGGCTGCCAATTTACCCTCAGTCGGATTTTTGGTAGCAAGAGTTGCTTCTCTCAAGACAAGATCCCCTACAGTGAACTCCCTCAGTCGGACCTTGCGGTTGTAGTGTGTTCTCATTTTCTGTTGGTATGAGGCCAGTCGGACAGCGGTGGTCTCTCTGAGTTCTTCAATTAGGTCGAGGTCAGCCCGACGGAGTTCTTCGGTTAGTGCTGGATCCGGATGTGAAACCCTGGGAGTAGGCAAACCGACTTCTACTGGGATAACCGCCTCAGCACCGTATGTTAAGCGGAAAGGGGTTTCCCCAGTGGGAGTCCGAGCTGTAGTTCGATAAGCCCAGAGTACATTCGGTAGCTCCTCAGCCCAAAGTCCTTTAGCAGCTTCTAGCTTAGTTTTGATGATCTTCAGGAGAGAGCGGTTGGTGACCTCAACTTGGCCATTGGCCTGGGGATGGCCAGGGGATGAGAAACAAGGTTGAATCTGGAGGTCGGCACAGAACTTCCTGTACTTGGCGTTGTCAAATTGTTTACCGTTGTCGGAGATGATGGCCTGAGGAATGCCAAACCTGCAAACGATCGACTGCCAAATGAACTTGGTTTTGTTCCGCTCGGTGATGGTGGCAAGGGGTTCTACCTGTACCCACTTGGTGAAGTAATCAATGGCGACAATCATGAACTTGGTCTGGCCTCGGCCAGTAGGGAGTGGACCGACCAAGTCGATCCCCCATTTGGCGAACGGATAAGGGCTGCAAAGTGTGATCAACTCTGTAGGGGGTGCATGGGGGATGTTGGCAAAACGTTGACACTTATCACATTTGAGCACGAAATCGGTCGCATCGCGATTAAGAGTGGGCCAGAAATAACCAGTACGGAGTATCTTGTGGGCTAGAGACTTGCCGCCCGAGTGATTGCCGCAGATTCCCTCATGAATTTCTTGCATCACATAAGTTGCTTGAGTCGGATTGAGGCACCGCAGGTAGGGGCGTGAGAAACCACGTTTGTACAAGATGCCGTCGACAAGGACGTAATGAGACGATCGTGCCTTGACTTTGGCGGCTTGCTGGTGGTCATCTGGAAGTTCCCCCGCTGTTAGAAATCAAAAGATGTCCGACGCCTAAGGGATGGGCTCATTTTGGAGGAATTGTACTTCATGCTGGTCGGAGGAAATGGCGGGGTGGGATAGGTATTCGAGGCGAACACCACTGCTGAGGGTGGACTGGTCTGCGGAAGCCAGCTGGGCCATCTCATTTGCCTTAGAGTTCTCCGCCCGAGGAATGTACTTGATGTGGAAGGTGTTGAAGAGGCGAACTAGGAGAAGTGCAAGATCCCTGTAAGTCTGCATTGTGCCTTCCTTGGCGTCAAATTCGCCCATGATCTGTCCGACTATGAGCTAAGATTCGCTGAGCACTCGGATGTGGCTGACACTAATATCCCTGGCTATGCGAAGGCCAGCTATCAGTGCCTCATATTCAGCCTCGTTGTTACTGGCCTCAAACAAGAAACAGAGCGCACATTTGAAATAACCACCCTCAGGGCTGGTGAGAATGAGGCCAGCCCCACTACCTTGCCTGCGGGATGATCCATCGACGTTGAGAGTCCAAGAGTAAGGGTCTTCTGGCTTGATGGGAGCTGGCAGGGGTGGAGAGGCAGCGGTTGGGGTAGGATTAGTGAATTCCAAGATGAAGTCGGCGATAGCCTGTCCCTTAATTGCTGTTCGAGGCCGGTAAGAGATGTCAAACTGGCTGAGTTCCACAGACCACTGCATAAGTCTGCCGAAAAGTTCTGGTTGCTGCATGACCTTCTTCAAGGGTTGGTCGGTGAGGACCACACTACAAGAAAAAACACTTTCCGTGACCAACATTTTGGTCGCGAAAAGTACCATATTTGGTCGCTAAAACCTTTTCGTGACCAAAATATGTTGGTCGCGAGTTGGTCGCTAAAGCCTCGTCACAGATAGTTTTCTGCGACCAAAAAAGCCTTTGGTCACTAAAAGTGACCATTCGCGACCAACTTTTTTGGTCACGAAAAGTCCAATTCATATTAGCCAAAAGTAAACTTTTAGCGACCAAAGATAAGTTGGTCGCCAAAAGTCAGCGCCTTGACCCAAAAAAAATAATTCTTTTGTGCTCCCTGGGACTTGAACTCCTGACCAAGGAGTCACCATGCACCCAATCCATTCTGCCACTCTGCCAATAACATACTTCTTGTTCATATTTGGCAAAAAAAATATATAACCCATAAAAATTGGGTTATATATTATTTTATAAAACTTTTAATGCCTAAATAGAAAAATAGCATGTAATTACTATAGTATCATTTTTTTTTTAAAATTTATCCCGCCATAACTTTCCGCGACCAACTTTTTTTTTTGGTCGTCAAATGGTAATCTTCCGCGACAAAAAAAGCCTCTGGTCGCCAATAGTATACTTTCCGCGACCAAATTTTTTTTTTTGGTCACCAAAAGGTGATCTTCCGCGACCAAAAAAGCCTTTGGTCGCCAATAGCATACTTTCTGCGACCAACTTTTTTTTTTGGTCGCCAAAGGGTAATCTTCTGCGACCAAAAAAGCCTTTGGTGGCCAATAGTATACTTTCCGCGACCAACTTTTTTTTTTGGTCGCCAAAGGGTATACTTTTCGTGACCAACTTTTTTTTTGGTCGCCAAAAGGTGATCTTCTGCGACCAAAAAAGCCTTTGGTTGCCAATAGTATACTTTTCGCGACAAACTTTTTTTTTTGGTCGCCAAAAGGTGATTTTCCGCGACCAAAAAATTGTGGTTGCCAAAAGTTAAATTTTAGTCGCAGAAAGTGGACTATTTGCGACCAAAAAAAATAGGTGGTCGCCAAAAGTGTTTTTTCTTGTAGTGCCACTATGGAATGGGCTTGGAAGTAAGGACGAAGTTGTCTGGAGGCGGTGACCAAGGCCAAGGATTCTGCTCAGCTCCCCTGAGAGCCCGACTGATGTACTAGACCGGCCGTTGGACAGAGTCCTCTTCCCTGATAAGAGCTGCACTGACGGCGGTGCTTGAAATGGCTAAATATAAGAAGAGGGACTCGCCCGTAATCGCTTGTGAAAGGAGGAGTGGATTGGCCATGCACTGCTTTAACTGCTGAAAAGCCTCTTCAGATTCAGTTGTCCATTCAAAAGTTTGCCAAAGAACTTTGAAGAATGGTAGGCACTTATCTGTTGCGTGGGAAATGAAACGGTTGAGGGCTGCAACTTGGCCAGTGAGCCTTTGAACCTCCTTGACCGTCCTGGGTGACTGCATCTCAACCAAGGCCTTGATCTTTTCAAGGTTAGCTTCAATGCCCCGCTGACTGACCATAAAACCCAGGAACTTCCCGGATCCTACACCGAAGGCGCACTTCTTTGGGCTGAGTTTCATTTGGTATTTGCGTAGGGTAGTGAAGGTCTCCCGCAGGTCGGTCAGATGGTCAGTGGAGAGTTTGCTCTTGACTAGCATGTCGTCAACGTATGCTTCCATATTCCGGCCTATTTGGTGATGGAAGACGGCATTGACCAACCGTTGGTAGGTGGCCCCAGCGTTCTTCAATCCGAATGGCATTACTCGGTAACGGTAGGTACCTTGGTCGGTGATGAAGGATGTATGTTCCCGATCGGACGGGTGCATCAGGATTTGGTTGTAGCCAGAGAAAGCATCCATGAAGCTAAGCATTTGATGACCGGCCGTGGCGTCAACCAGCAGATCTATGTAGGGCAGAGGATAGCTGTCTTTGGGGCAAGCTCGGTTCAGGTCAGAGTAATCGACACAGAGTCGCCATTTGCCATTGGTCTTGCGAACGAAGACCACGTTTGACAACCATTTGGGGTAGTCGACATGTTTGATGAATTGGGCCTCAAGGAGTTTGTCAACCTCTGCGGCTATAAGAGTATTGCGCTCCGGATGAAAGATGCGCTGCTTCTGGCAGTAAGGTCAGAAATGAGGTTCAATGCTGAGGCGATGAGTTATGAAAGAAGGGTCGATGCTTGGCATATCTGAATGAGTCCAGGCGAATACATCATTGTGCTCGGTTAGAAGGGCAGTAAGGTCAGCCTTAGCTTGGGGGGATAGCTGGCTGCTGATCTTAGCAGTTTTCATTGGGTTGGTGGGATCGATGGGAATCTCAACGAGCTCCTCCACCGGTTTGCCTCTGACCAGCTCGTCCTCATCTCGGGCGTCAAGTCCTTCAATGATCATGGCCTCCTTCAGCTTGACTTCCTTGAGTGAGGCGACATAACATTCCCTGGCGATGGTTTGCTCTACCCGTACTGTCCCGACCCCCGGGTCGGTGGGAAATTTTATGGCGAGGTGGTAGGTTGAAGTGATAGCTTGGAAAGGGTTGAGGGCAGTGCGACCGAGGATGATGCTGTAGGCAGAGGGGTAGTCGACCACAAAGAAGGTGAGTAACTTGGTAGTCTGCCGTGGGTATTCACCAATAGTGATGGGAAGGTCGATGGAGCCTATGGAGGTCACCCGGTCGCCAGTGAAACCGACCAAGGGGGTTTGGAGGGAGGACAAGCTTTCCTCCCCAATTTTGAGCTGGCGGAAGCAACTGAGGAATATGATGTCTGACGAATTGCCGTTGTCGATGAGAACCCGTCTGACCTTATAGTTGGAGAGAAGGGCAGAAATGACGAGGGGGTCATCATGAGGATAATGGATGCCTGTACAATCGACGTCCGTGAAGGTGATGGGCTATGTCCACTACTTGGGCTACTTGGAAGGTCGGTCTACCGTGTCCACTGCTTTGTCCGAGCCTTGCCTTATTTTCCTGAGCTCTGCCTTCTGAGCGGAGCGGGATGGTCCGCCACAAGCAAGGCCACCAGAGATGACTTGGATTTCACCAACTGGCGGAGGGGGATTACTTGGGGGCTGAGGCTGTTGTGGGAGGTGGTTATGGCCTTGGTCAGGTTGGGCTGGCTGCCGAGGTGGGGTACATCGGCGGTTGTTCCTGAGGGGCTCGGTTCTTTGTCTCTGTTGTGGGCGGGTGTCCGTGAACCGGCTGAGATGCCCTTGACGAATGAGGGTCTCGACCTGATCCTTGAGGTTGATGCAGTCATCAGTGTTGTGGCCGTGGTCCTGGTGGAAGTGACAATATTTGGACTGGTCTTTCCGGTCGAAAGGGGTCCGTAAAGGCAGGGGCCATTTGAGGGGATAATCTCGTTGGATTTGGTGGAGGACTTGTTCCATGGGAGAGTTGAGGGGCGTGTACCGCTCGAACCGACCAGGCGGTCGGGCCGGTGCCGACCGGTCAGTGCGAGGAGGTCGGTCGGGATATTGGGGCGTTTGGCTGTTATACTGGGTGTTTCTAGGTTCCGAGTCTTTTCTCTTTTCTCTGGGGGGTGGATTTTTGGATATTGGATCTTGGCGAGCGGCTAGTGAATCTTCGATATTCATATATTTCTGGGCTTTGGATAATAGGGCTGCCATGGAGGTCGGGGGGTTTTTGGAAAGGGAGAAGAGGAAATCGGACGATCGCAGCCCGACGATGAAAGCCGTAAGGATGACCTTATCGTCATTGTCCGCTACTTGTAGGGCTTCGGTGTTGAAGCGGTTAACGAAGCTACGTAGCGACTCCCCCTCGGTCTGACGGATGTTGAGGAGTTGGGTTGCAGGGCGGTGTTGGTGTTGGCGTTGGGCTCCAATGAAATGGCTGAGGAAGGAGTCGCTGAGATGCTGGAAAGTGGAGACAGAGTCCGCTGGTAACTGATTGAACCACAGTCGGGCTGACCCCTTCAGTGTCACGGGGAAAGCCTGACACATGATCTCGTTAGGGAAGGCATGGAGGATCATGAGGGTACGGTAGGTCTCCAGATGGTCGACTGGGTCTGTCGTACTGTCAAAGGAGTCAATGGTGGGCATCTTGAACTTGGCGGGCAAAGGTTTGTCCCAGATGGAGGCAATAAATGGTGAATTTGCTGTGGTAGAGGGTTTATGCTGAATGTTCTGCATGACCCCTTGGAGTTGGAGCTTCATTGCTCGGAGCTCTGCATCCCAGAGTGGAACGTGGTCCCCATGGTCAGTCAATAGAGGTTAGACGCTTCTGGCCTCCCCTTCAGGGGTTGGTGCTACGACCGACGGGTGTGGGGGTGGTGGTGGTGGATTTATGTGTGGGTGGGGAAGTTGCAAACCTTCCAGGTTAGGTGGATGGAGTTGTGGAGTAGTATGGCTCGGGATTCTTTCTTGGTTGGGGGGAATATCTGGAGGTAGTGGAGGAGGAATCGGAAGGTTCCTTTGGAGTAAAGCATTTATCAAGGCCTGGTTTTGCTGGGCCATGCGGTTGATGCTGTTGGTAAGCTCGATAAAGTACTGTGGTGGGTTGTTTGGATTGGGGGGGTCGACTTGATGGTCGGCAGCATTATTGTGAGAAGCCATGGATCTAGTCGTGACCATGCACTTTGACGGGTAGGAGAGAAAGGTTGTTGGAACGGGGCCTCCGGCGACAGTGAACACAATTGGCGCGAGGAGCAAAGCGTTCCCACAGATGGCGCCAACTGTTAATGCTGTTCGTCCCAGTGAATGGATCAGGCAGGTCCAAGCTCCTCCAGCTCACGTCCAAATGATCAAGCCCACCAGATAACCTGCAGGCAAGTTCAACGGGGAACGGGGTAGTCCCCCAGTGAACTCTCCGACGAGCAAGTTAGAAAGAGAAGTAGAGTATATGGGAGAAGATTAGAGATAGAAAACTTAACCTTTTTCTTGTCTACAACGTTCGCTTATATCCTTCAGTAATCATTTCACTGTCCCTTCCGACCTGCTCTCCTTGCCGAAAGCCTATGTTGTAGCTTACCTTGCTCAGGGTAAGGGGGTCTTGTTTCGGCGGAGAGGTGTTGTCGTAATAAATGCTGTGATGGGCTGCATTAATGGTGATGTGCAGTGGCAATAACTTTGCAGATCTTTGTCTGCTGATGTGGTTCGTCCTTCTCTTGCCGTGTGTCTGAATGCCATTGGCTCTTTATGCCATGTTGGACTCCAGCTGTCCTAGACCTCGTCAGCTGGGTTATGCACTGGGCTTCAAGTGATGGGCCATAGGTGATTCATGGCCTTTATGGGCTTATACATGTCACTAACTATCACTAATAAATTAGAATTAAAAATAAAAAACAATAACATGAATGAATCAAACCGCCTAGATCAAACAAGAATCAGTTGGGTTAAATGAAAGAGAATTTAATCTTTGATTTGATTTTATCGAATTTTGAGATGAAAATTCAATAGTAGAATAATTTTAAGTGCCTAATCCAACGATGAGGCAAGTCTCAATTTGCATGCAAGATTTTTATTTATTTTTTTATTTTTTTTATTTTACAATAAGTAAGAAAGGAATAAAGAGAGAATTATCTCGAAAAAATAGAATTAAATTCAATTATCACATTTAGTAAGGAAGGACCCTGTTGATTAGACACTATAAGAAATTAGTCTTTTAGAGACTAATATTTAGGGACTAATTAAATTTAGTAGCTAAAAATAATCTTTTAGGAATAAATTTAAACATATGATAATTTACTTATAAGAAAATGGCTATTAATATTCTCACTTAATATTTACATAATTTTTGTAGACCAATAAATTTGGTTGCTAATATACTATTAACATCTTTAGGGACCAAATATTTTCGTAATGGACCTGTAAGAGCTCAAATTCGAGCTTTCAATTTCTTATTATTTCATAGATTGAACTTTTTTTTGTGTGTATATATATATCTTAATGCGTGTTGGATTTGAAGAATCCTTTACATAGATTGAACTTGTGTGTGTATATACTTATATCTAATCTAATGCGTGTTGTAGATGAAGAATTATTTTCTCGCATAGTTCGATCAATATGTATTTCCTATGCTGTTAATTTGTTGTTTCAGTAAGTTTTCAGGTGTTATACTTATCATTTTCTTTCTTTGATTTTCAATTTCTGATTATTACATAATTGATTTTCATTGATTTAGAAGCCAATTATGGAAAAGAAAAAAAAGAAAAAGAAAAATCAATTATGGAATTGTGTGAGGGTGTCATTTATAGGTGAGTACGAGATTGTATGTCATATGCCTTTAAAACAGCTACAATCTCATGTTATCTCTGTTCTTTGGGTAATTCATTCTCTAGATATCTTGAATTCTTTTCCATACATTATATTATATATTCCTATTATATAACTGCCTTTATGTATGTTCCGATCATGATGTACATATATATATGTATGCATTCATGAATTTCTATTAATCAAAGCAACATACATTCGAATCAAATCTATATAAATTGACAATTAATACTCCAATTCCATCATATCCTATGACAAGGTTTTTGTAGACACCCCATTTTTGACCGACCTTGAGACTCAGACGTCACCAGTTGAGCGCTCGGTGATATTGCATATTGTGCTCGTTCAGAAGTTTCAGAGTCTCGGCTGCGAGCCTTGCCTCCGGACTTCCGGACTCTTTTGTGCTTTGCCTCGGTTTGCGAACCAGGCTCCGTTTTCTCTGTTTTCTCTTCCTGAAGGGAGGGAGAGGTCTCGTAGATCATCTCTCAGTGGCCGTAGGCTACATTTCGTGGTCGTAGGCCGTTTTGCCCGTTTGGAGTCCGGTTTCCGATTTTTCGGAGCCGTTGGCCGTGTGCCTCGGTTCGGGACCGCTTAACCACCTCCGTTTGCTCCAGTTTTTGGCATGCGTCTTATTTACTCCCTTTTAAGGGACACTGCGGTCCGAGAGACCAACTTCGTGGTCGGACACCACTTTCGGTGCCTAACAGCCCACTTTCGGTGCCCCAAACTGCGTGTTTTGGCTCCCGAACCTTCATTCTGCATTTTTGGGCTCTAACCCGAACTTGAGTTAGTCATATTTTGAGGTCCTTTTCATGTTTTATTAAGGACCTTTTGCTATTTGAGATCTCCTACTGCCACTTGCTTCTTTACCCCTCTTTTAGGCCTTTTTTTTTTGCACGGTATTTTAGGCTTACTTGTGAGCTGTTTCGGACTTGGTCATAAACTACAAAGTTTCTTGTTTTGAGCCCCTCTTAAACTTTATTGAAGGGCTCTCGACCATTTGGGTCCAGCAGCTACCACTTGCCTTTATATCCCACTTTTTGGCCTTTTTGGGGGGAAATTTGAATTTCAATTTCCCCCCCCATTTTCCCCCCCCTCTTTTCCACCTCTTTTACTTATAAAACCAGCAGCTCCCAGTTGTGTTTGAGGGTTAGAAAATTGTTTGAAGCATTATACACAAAACCTGCCTCTCCCTCTCTTCCAAGACTCCAAAACCCTTTGTTCTTGGACCATTTTTACACTACGACCCCTAGCCTATCACCTCCATTACTCATTTCAGTACCTTGGAGGATATTTGAAGAGGTTGAAAGCTCAGATTTTTAGACTAAAAGCTGCTGAAAAGTTGTTCTTCAAGGGTGAGTCCCTATTTCCCTTAAACTTGCACTTTTTTGCATGATTGTTTAGCTTTACTTGCAGGTATTTTTGGACTTCGATCCAAACTGAAAAAGATCATATTTTGAGGTCATCTTCATATTTGATTCAAAACTTCTTTCTGTTTGAAGTCTTCTTCTCCCCCTTTGTTCTTTACCTCTCTTTTAGGGCCTATTCTTGCATGATATATTAGCCCTGTCTTTAAGCATTTCTGGGCTCCGAGATAAACTGTGAAGTGACTTATTTTGAGCCCTTCTTCAACATTGTTGAAGGGCTCATCACTGGTTGTGGCTTCCATTTCCCACTTGCCTTTATATCTCTCTTTTGGCTCCATTTTTGCATGATTTGTTAGCCTCTTATGCTTCTGTTTTTAGGATCTGGTCTGAACTACAAATGACCTTATTTTGACCACCTCTTCATGTTTCATTAAGGGTATTTCACTGTTCGAGGCATCCTTTTTATACTTTGTGTTATAGCTCTCTTTTTGGCCTTATTTTGCATAGCATTTTGAGCATTCTTGTACACTGTTTTTGGCCCGGTCATAAACTGTAAAAGGTCATACTTTGGTCCCCTCTTCAGCATTGTTGAAGGGCCCTCATCTGTTTGGGGCCAGCAGCTGTGACTTGCTTCTTTATCTCACATTTAGGGCCATTTTTGCGTACCGGTTTAGCCCTATTTTTGTTTGCTGTTTGGCCTTGATTAAAACTGTAAAAATGGTTTTTTGGGGGCTGCCTTGAATCTTTCTTCATACTTCATGTACAAATAATGCATTCTTGATGTAGCTACAAGTCATTTCATGTGCTTAATCTTGCATTTCGGGACCATTTCATGCGTCAGGTGCTATATTGTCATGATTCGGGGCTGTTTCGAGTCATATTTTAGCGCTGAAATTTGCATGCTAGCATATCATATTTCATGTCTTGCCATGTCTTGTTAGAGTGGCATTTGGTGCCTTAGGGTCGGTCTTCGGTTTGCGTGCACGCGTGCACGCATCTCGAGTTGTCTCATTTTCATCTAATGGCCTCTTATGTGAGTGTGGCTGAGGTCCACTCATGTTGGTGTAAGCCCATATTGCATTGCGTATGCCATTTCATTTCATAGCATTGTGTATGCTAGGTTGTATGTTAGAGCATTGTGTATGCCATGTTACCTCGTGCATTGTGTATGTCATTTTATTTCATAGCATTGTGTATGCTAGGTTGTATGTTAGCGCATTGTGTATGCCATGTTACCTCGTTCATTGTGTATGCCATTTTATTTCATAGCATTGTGTATGCTAGGTTGTATGTTAGCGCATTGTGTATGCCATCTTACCTCGTGCATTGTGTATGACATTTCATAGCATTGTGCATGCTAGGTTGTATATTAGTTGCATTCATGCATGTCATGCATATTGCATTGTGTTTGGGATAGGAATTAGCCCAGGCACGGGAAACGAGGGACGTTTCGTACTTCGAGTGACGGAACGTGTCTCAATTCCCAATCACCGACACTCCGAATTATCCATGATGGAGTTTAGATTTTGTTGTGTTTAAGTGTGCATTCATTTCATATTGAGTTGTGCAATTTGACTCCTCGGCCATCATGCATCGAGATGCGAGATTGGTGGCACGAGGATCGAGGCATGCATACATTTGTGAAAATACATTGCCATGCCCCTTTCTTGCTCTCTGTTGCAGCAAATCAAGAATCAGCAGCCTTCCAGAGCTTGGCACGCATTCCAAGAATAAATTGCAAACAGAGGCTAATCGGGACATCGCCGTGGATTTCGGCGCAAGGCAGCCCGAGCATGCATCACTCATCATCCGGGGCGGAGTCAAGGCAGTCCCTGGCTTGCATGCCAGTTTATTATTTTCTTAGTTAATTTGGTAATTAATTAGGGTTTTGTACATATTTGGGCTATATTATTTATTCGGACTGTATTTATTCGGGACTGTACTTATTTATTCGGACCCTCTATGCGAGGGCATAATTGTAATAAGTGTGCGTGTGTGTGATGCATGTCTTCCAACCCCACGTCTTTCTCCCTTTTATTTACCCGCTTATGATGGTTAGATTAGGGCATGTTTCAATTAGCATACAGTATGATAGCATGTTTGCATTCATTCATCTGTCTTGCATGCACCGGGCTCGGCGCATCATACTAACTGCATTGTATTTTCAATTCCAAATTGAATACATGTTAGCTGTAGCATTTCACATGCCATGTTTAGAATAGCCGAGCCTGCTATAGTTGCATTTTTGCATGTGTTGCATTAGGCATTTCTGTATAATTAGGATCATGCATGGATTTCTAATTAGCTTCTGTTTTGGCTTGGAGTACTCGGTGAGTTTTATGCTTTAGCATCCTTGCATGCGTGTGAGTGACTACCATGAATAGCATGCTTACCATGAGGCTATATGCTTATGTGATATAACTGCCTTAATGCCTGTGGGTGAAGGTTGGGTTATTCGGATTGGAACAAATCATCAACCGTGAGTTTTAAGCCCACTAGATAGTGGCAAAACCATCTTTTCTAAGCCCACCCGAGGGTGGCAAAATCTCCATTTTAAGCCTACTTGCGAGTAGCAAACCATCTTTCAAAAACAAACATGAAATGTTTTGTTCCAATTCAGGCGACCCAGTCTATACTTGTATGCTGTGCACATCACATAGTAATCTAGGCTAATAACCGAAATAAGAACACACAATGTTTTTCAAAAATAGATATCATGGTTAGTGGAGGCCGATCTTTGATCGGGCGAGCGGGGGTGCTCACGAAGTGACCTTCCCCAATCGTACCCAAGTTCCCGAGCCGAGGCAACTTTGGTGATGACGGACACGTGGCCTTAGGCAACGAGTCAGGGTTTCCTAAATTTCCCAAAATAAAATATTTAGGTGGCGACTCTGTATCTGGCAAAGCAGTCCATGTTTGGCACTTCTTTTCTAAAAATCTGTTTTCTCAAAAACGATTTGCCGGATTTGGACTCTTTGGTTCAGATTTAGAACCGTGACAATTTAAGAGTCCGAGCTGTAGTGAGCCCAAAAATGAACAGAACAGGACTCCTCCCTCCCGGGGCGTTCGGGGACGTCTACAGTTTTTGGCGACTCCGCTGGGGAATTAGACAACTTGACTCGAACTCATGATATCTTGTTTTGATTACACTTATGTGTTTCTTTGCATTGCATTTGCATTGGTGCGCCTAGGACACCGTGTTTGCCATCTGCTATTCCTGAACGGTTTGCCGGAGGCTTGTCTTGTCAAGGCATGGCCATAAGGCTGACCGGTTGTGGGCTCTGCCAGTATGGGAACACAAACCCCGGTTTTACCGGGGCACCCTTTTTGACCATTCGACCTAGTGCATATTCGGATCCATAGTGACCATTCCAAACTAGGACAGGTTACTTACCCAATATAGGTTGTTTGAAGCCGCTGCGTACGTAGTGAAACCCTAGCTCCTGACAAAATAGGACAGGGAAACCCTACCCCAACATAGGGGTGTTTTGGCTCTCACTTGCTTGCTATGTGCTTTTAGAGTGCGTCTCTACAGGAATGCATGCATCAGTTTGCAAGTTTGGGCATCAGGCCTACGGGCACCAATTCAGTATTTTGGGATTCAGTTTACTCGAGGGTAACAGTTTACAAGCCGAATTTTGGGGCAGAATTCAGTAGAGGGCACAATCATCCCGTTACGCTCATATCTGTTCTGGTAAAGTTAGGCCGAGATGCTGCATGTTTTCTCTTTTGCCAGGTAGTCTGGGAACCATAGCTTCAGAAGGCTCCGATATCCCCGGAGGTTTATCAAACTTGTGCTGATAGACTTTGTCAGGTCAGAGATTCAGTTCAAGGGCAATCAGTGTTCCTTTACCAGAGGCAGGGTAAAAGGGGCCAGTTAGGCACAGATCGCCAGTTCAGCAGTTACCCGATTAGTGGCCCTTATCCACTCCACCAGACAGTCAGCAAGATCAGCAGAATACTGCCAGGATGGAAGAAATGATGCGGCAGCTCCGAGAGAGCCTGAAACAAATGCAGGAGGACGCTGTCTGCCAAGCAGAGTTCTCTAAACAGCAGGCCACAGTCATGGCTCAGCAGGCCGAGCTAATCATTAGACTGCAACAACAAAATGCAGCATCGGCCTCACATCAAGTTCCTCCTCCACCAGGGGTCCCGTTACCCGAGCAAGCACCTACTGTGCAGAATGCCCTGCCAAACACCCAGAACACCTTACCCAATGTCCAGAACATCCAAGAGGACACAGACCTTCCAACGGGGCCAGCTCCGCCCCCGGTTCCGCCTCAACTGTCCAAGACCCATACACCCAACGACCCGGACTCTCCCTTCGAGTTCGAAATAGACCATACGGCTCTGAAACTGAGCAAGCTCGAGAAGCTTTTCAAGAAATCACAAGGAGTAAAGGCTATTCCGGATATCAAGGATGGATATATCGATGTGGCCGTAACGTTGCCAGATAGATTCAAGATGCCGCAGATTGATCGTTTTGACGGATTCGGGGATCCCATGGTCCACCTCCGGTTATTCTCAGATATACTGCGGCCAATGGGCCTAACCCAACCACAAAAGCTTTCGCTGTTCGGCCAAACCCTGTCAGGTGTGGCCGCTATCTGGTACGCAAAGTTAGAAGATGAGGTAAAAAGAAGTTGGGATGAAATGGCCGAGGCCTTTGTCGCACAGTACTCGTACAACACCCAGATCGAGATTACAACTCGTGATCTCGAAACAACGAGGCAGGAGCCCAAAGAGACTTTCTCAGATTTCGTAACTCGGTGGAGGGCGAAGGCATCGATGATGACCCTGAGGCCTACTGACAAGGACCAGATCAGGATGATTGTGCGCAACCTCTAACCAAAATTGATGCAGAAGATGATTGTACTCCCCTTCCCTACCTTTTCTGATCGACATGAGATGGGGGTATAGATTGAGGATGCTATGAAGCAGAGCCTTCTTGACCAGGAGAAAGACCAGCCCAGGAGGGCATTTTCCCGCAGTTCAAATGCGACCACCTGTGGTGATACAGCTGCAAGATCTTCTGATGTGGGCATGGTTACCGCCACCGCACCAAAAACAACCACCCCATTCACCGGTGCATTCGGGAGTAGCTCGCAAGCAGCCAAATATCCACCCCAAGCCAAGAAGGTTTTCACCCCACTTTATATGCCTTTGTCAAAGGCTCTAGGGGTTTTGATCAAGAAAGGGCATCTGAAGCCCTTGGAGCCGCAACCATTACCAAAGAACCTCCTTCTCTCACACAACCCAGCCGACTATTGTGCCTTCCATCAGCGAGCTGGCCTTGACACTGACATGTGCTTTCGTCTCCGCCACGAAATACAAGATCTGATTGACAACGGGGTCATCGCCGCACCAAGTCCTACAAAGTCTATCGGCACTTGATCAGTGAACTTGGGACGAATAATGTGACTATGTGATCAGGGGATGAGCCACCTGCAGATGGCACTCGATTTACTCCAAATATGGCGTATGGCACGCACCGTTTTGAGCAGTTGGCGAATGCTACATTCTGACTTGGGTATTGAGTCAGTCTTGTTGTTTTGTTTTGAGTCTGTCCTTTTGTTTTGAGTCAGTCTTTTCATACTGAGTTAGTTGAGGTTTGTCTTGTCGTATCGAGTTAGTCCTGTTGTATAGGAGTCGGGTGATCTCAGGGGTGTTACCTCCGACGTCACTGTTTTGTTTCATGTTTGTCTTTTTGCTTTCTTTGAGTCTGTTTCTGCCGAGGAGCCAGTTGTGCCAACAGATCTCAATGAAACAGCAGTGATTTTCACACTCTCGTGTTTGCTTCTGCCGTGTGCCAGTTGTGCCAGAAATTCTAAATGAGATGGCAGTATTTGACTAGAAGCTGTGTCTTTTCTGTGCCTTGAATTCGTTGCATCGACCTAAGTTTTCCAAAACATTTTTCGAAACGTTGTGATAAAAAACGAAGAGGAAGGAATTCCTCGGGTTTTGTAAAATTTGATCAATTGAGAGAAAGAGAGGCGTGCTAAGCCCTTAATGATTGATATCATGCTTGTTAATGTGAGTACTGGGAAGGATCCTGGCTTGATCCCGATTGGTTCTACACTGTCTTCAGCGCGAGCGATTTGTCGCTTTCTTAAAAATTTTCAAAAACAAAATGTTTTGCGCGGTCCTGCGAAGACTTGTGTAGAATCGCTCTTGAGATTGTGCAGCTTAGGATCGCTCTCAGCCTCGAGACTTGAGCCCTTGCTTTCAAACCTTGACCTTGGATTCAGAGTGTTCAACGGTCAACCGCGATATGAGGCCTGTGCGGCTAGATTTGAAACAGCCCTCGAACAAGAGGCACCAAAGTCAGATTAAGAAGATCAGACCTAATCAGAAGAAGCTGGCGAAGCTAGAACAGAAACACCCCTCGAACTAGGGGCGAAAATGTCCGATGTGCTCGAAGAGCCGAAGATGGATCCTTCTGCAAATCGATACAACAGCCACTCTCTTGGATATGGATGGCTTCGAGATCCCAAAACCATTTGGCATGGACTTGTTACACTTTTACCCTTTGAGAGGCTCACTAGGCCGAAAATCCGGAAAGGGCGACCCAGGCAAAAGTTAGAGCAAGAAAAGTTATATACAAAAAGCAAAAAGAAAAGAGAAAAAAGAAGAAAAGCAAAAAAAAAAAAAAAAAGAGAGAGAAAAAGAAGAAAAGAGAAAAAAAAAAGAGAAGAAAAGAAATGAAAAAGAAAGAAGAACAAAGCTCGCAAGGTCGAAAACCCGCAACAGACGCCTTGGCAAAAGTTAGAGCATAAAAAGGAGAGCTTAAATACCCGAGTGTACCTTAACCCCGAACTACGTAAGGCTTGATTCCCATGTTTGGGATACGTAGGCAACTTCATTCTGAAGTCCAGCCATAAACACTTCCAAATCGACTTTGTCCATGCGATGGTTCTGGTCATCTTTGTCTTCTCTATATTTGAGAGTCTGGTTGTGTTCGTCGCTCTGAAGACTAACTACAATGCGCTGCGGTGCCGTCCAAACAAGGGGCAACTTTCCGTTGCCATTCAAAAACGCCGCAGTGTCATTTCAAACAAGGGGCAACTTTCCGTTGCCATGCAGTGTCCTTCAGACAAGGGACAATTTTCCATTGCCATGGATCCGAGGTTGCGCATCTCAAGAGTAGGTTCCGTGCTCGTTGAGCAGTGGTCGTTTGCAAAAATAGTTTTTGAGAATTTTTACTGAGGTTGACTAATCTTCTCAAAAAGTATTCCATTTTCAAAATTGGACCATTTCTTGGACCCAAAAGAGGAAAATTTTCAGTGCTCATGGCCTGTCTTGCATGATTTGAAATCAGAAAATTGAACAAGCATGTTAATCTAACTCTCATTTTGGTCAAAATTTTTTAGGAGAAAACTAAAACAAAAAAAAAAATGGTCAAAATGATGAACTAGGGGCACAGTTGAGTCAAGCTTCATGTCTTTCCCATTGTCAACATACTTGCCAAGAAGGGCACTTTACCTGCCAGAATAGGGCACAACTGAAGTTAACAGCAAAATGGCTGAAAGCTCTCTCATCCTCCAAGCAACGAGGTATCAAGCCAAGTGCGAAGCACAAACCGGAATGGATCAAGATATTCCACTCTCTCGTCTGGACACATCTGATCACGTCCAAACTCCCCAGCAGAGCATCATCGACCGATGTTAGCTGCAGATTTGCTACACACCCAGTTATGGCGCAACCCTTCTGCGGGAGAAACTCACTGTTGTGAGCAGAAGAAAGAGAATCTAGCAGAATGCTAGGGGCATGAGCCCGCAACTTCTTGTTCATCCATCAACCACCCAGGGGAGGGACTGAAAAAATGAGAGATTGAAGAATAGAGAGATGTGCGATGAGAGAAAAAGTGAGAAAAAGGCTTTTTCAGAAAACAAGAGATTGAGTGCCCGAGTGATGTGAGAACCACAAATGAGAAAGGGTAGGAAACACTACCCGGTGAAACAGGCTCCCTGTGCACGTCTGAGTGTCGTGTCTTTTTGTTTTATCTCGATTCTTGTTTTGAGTCGTTTCGAGTGTTACTCGATGTGTCTAGGTTGTGTGCCTTTTATTTCCTTGTTGAGTCGTTTTGCTGTGTTCAGTCATAGGCTCAATACTTGGTCGAAAACTCATCTCTCAATTTCAAAAATAAAATCGTTTTGTGCTCCGAGTGCCGTGCCGTTCTCCACATTTGTACAAAACAAAATTTGTTCTTTCATAAAATTGTAGGATTCAACCCAGGTCATGTGAGAACAGTAGAACCAGGACCTATCTGAAGCTATATATGGTTCCGGACTGCAAAGCAAAAGCAAAAGAGGAAAATGTCGGGTATCTGAGTTTGTTTCAACTTCAGTAAGTTCCGAGACTACATTCCGCGTGTACCTCTTCAAGTCTTGCCAAAGCTCCGAAGTATGAGTGTGCCTCTACCTCAAGCTCAAGATCAAGTCTGCTTCAAGCCAAAATGGCAATCGAAGTGCTCCCTCAAAAAACCAGCCCCTGCCAGATGCATCTTGGCTGTGTTTGCAATGAGTTCCTAGGAGACCAACTGCAACGGTGGAAACTAGAGTTCGGACGGCTATTGCCTAGAACGCAAAGGTTCGAAATTTCCGAGACTAAAGTCTGGTTTAAATACCCAGGGGTCTACCCTCGGCTTGAAATCTGTATGGCAGCCCCATAGATTGAGATGGCATGTGAATGCACCTCGATTTTGGATACTGAATCAACCTAGTCTGTCACCCCGTTGGAGAATAGGGAAAGTTGTGAACATGGCCAGGAAGGAAAGGTAGTAACTGTGGTTTGGAAGTACAATCAAGAAAGTGCAAGAAGAACCCACTCTGTTCAGCTCAAAATGTTTCTGCGGAATTTTCAACTCATGTCTTCGATGTGTAGCTCATCGTCAGTCGGCATGCACGAGGAGTATCCTTTTTGGAATGTATCGTGACCCCTCCGAGAGGTAAATCGGAGGTTGCGTTTGGAAATTGGTCTACTTAAGGCTTGTATTCCCTTATTCGGTATTTTTTTGTTTAAAACGGGTGTTGTCACGCGCGTTCCACTGGCATTGTTATGCTCATTCGTTGCATTGTTATGCACATCAATCTAGCATTGTTATGCTCATTCGTTGCATTGTTATGCACATTTATCTAGCATTGTTATGCTCATTACTTGCATTGTTATGCACATCTATCTAGCATTGTTATGCTCATTACTTGCATTGTTATGTACACTTCACCTGCATCGTTATGCACCTTTTTTACTTGCAATTGTCGTCTTTTCTCCTCTCGCATGCGGTGTGTTAGGACATCTTCAGTTTCGAAAATTCGGACGAGTTCCGGTGTTCATTCATACCTTTTCTCACTTGCATGTGATATGCTGAGAGGTTTTCTCTTGCGTGTGATACGCTGAGAAATTTCCTTTTTCTCTCTTGCATGTGATATGCTGAGAGGTTTTCTCTTGCGTATATACGCTGAGAAATTTCCCTTTTCTCTCTTGCATGTGATATGCTGAGAGGTTTTCTCTTGCGTGTGATACGTTGAGAAATTTCCCTTTTCTCTCTTGAATGTGATATGCTGAGAGGTTTTCTCTTACGTGTGATACGCTGAGAAATTTCTCTTTTCTCTCTTGCATGTGATATGCTGAGAGGTTTTCTCTTGCGTGTGATACGCTGAGAAATTTCCCTTTTCTCTCTTGCATGTGATATGCTGAGAGGTTTTCTCTGGCGTGTGATACGCTGAGAAATTTCCCTTTTCTCTCTTGCATGTGATATGCTGAGAGGTTTTCTCTCGCGTGTGATACGCTGAGAAATTTACCTTTTCTCTCTTGCATGTGATATGCTGAGAGGTTTTCTCTCGCGTGTGATACGCTGAGAAATTTACCTTTTCTCTCTTGCATGTGATATGCTGAGAGGTTTTCTCTCGCCTGTGATACGCTGAGAAATTTGCCTTTCCTCTCTTGCCTCTGATATGCTGAGAGGTTTTCTCTTGCGTGTGATACGCTGAGAAATTTGCCTTTTCTCTCTTGCAGTTGATATGCTGAGAGGTTTTGTCTTGCGTGTGATACGCTGAGAAATTTCCCTTTTCTCTCTTGCATGTGATATGCTGAGAGGTTTTCTCTCGCGTGTGATACGCTGAGAAATTTACCTTTTCTCTCTTGCATGTGATATGCTGAGAGGTTTTCTCTTACGTGTGATACGCTGAGAAATTTCCCTTTTCTCTCTTGCATGTGATATGCTGAGAGGTTTTCTCTTGCGTGTGATACGCTGAGAAATTTCCTTTTTCTCTCTTGCATGTGATATGCTGAGAGGTTTTCTCTTGTGTGTGATACGCTGAGAAATTTCCCTTTTCTCTCTCGCATGTGATATGCTGAGAGGTTTTCTCTCGCGTGTGATATGCTGAGAAATTTGCCTTTCCTCTCTTGCATGTGATATGCTGAGAGGTTTTCTCTTGCGTGTGATACGCTGAGAAATTTCCCTTTTCTCTCTTGCATGTGATATGCTCAGAGGTTTTGTCTTGCGTGTGATACGCTGAGAAATTTCCCTTTTCTCTCTTGCAAGTGATATGCAGAGAGGTTTTCTCTTACGTGTGATACGCTGAGAAATTTCCCTTTTCTCTCTTGCATGTGATATGCTGGGAGGTTTTCTCTTGCGTGTGATACGCTGAGAAACTTCCCTTTTCTCTCTTGCATGTGATATGCTGAGAGGTTTTCTCTTGCGTGTGATACGCTGAGAAATTTGCCTTTCCTCTCTTCCATGTGATATGCTGAGAGGTTTTCTCTCGCATGTGATACGCTGAGAAATTTGCCTTTCCTCTCTTGCATGTGATATGTTGAGAGGTTTTCTCTCGCGTGTGATACGCTGAGAAATTTGCCTTTCCTCTCTTGCATGTGATATGCTGAGAGGTTTTCTCTTGCGTGTGACACGCTGAGGAATTTGCATTTCTTCTCTTGCGTGTGATACGCTGAGAAGTTTACCTTTCCTCTTTTGCGTGTGATACGCTGAGAGATTTACCTTCTTCCTCTCCTATGTGTGATACGCAGAGAGATGTTGTGTGTAAGACTCCGGGTATTCTCAGTAGTCGCTTTTAGCCTTCTTTGCGTGAGACGCAGTGAGAATTGCATAATTTTCTTACATCCTTTCTGCATGTAATGTAGTTAGATTTGTATTCACTTGCTTAAAACTGTTGCATGGTATGCTTCGTTACAGTTTTCTTTGTATGATCATAAGTAATGTTCAGCTTCTTGCATTAGCAGTTGCATTTTTGCCCCTGCCTGCGGGCATGCCTGAGGGCACATCTGTGTTATTTTGCATGTTTGTCTAAGTCTTCGGCCTTGTCAAAAATAGGTCGTCTCTAGGCTTTGACATTCACTCCCGTCATTTATGACTTTCGAGTTCTGTCAAAGAGGGGCAACTGTAGACACCCCATTTTTGACCGACCTTGAGACTCAGACGTCACCAGTTGAGCGCTCGGTGATATTGCATATTGTGCTCGTTCAGAAGTTTCAGAGTCTCGGCTGCGAGCCTTGCCTCCAGACTTCCGGACTCTTTTGTGCTTTGCCTCGGTTTGCGAACCAGGCTCCATTTTCTCTATTTTCTCTTCCCAAAGGGAAGGAGAGGTCTCGTAGATCATCTCTCAGTGGCCGTAGGCTACGTTTCGTGGTCGTAGGCCGTTTTGCCCGTTTGGAGTTCGGTTTCCGGTTTTTCGGAGCCGTTGGCCGTGTGCCTCGGTTCGGGACTGCTTAACCACCTCCGTTTGCTCCAGTTTTTGGCATGCATCTTATTTACTCCCTTTTGAGGGACACTGCGGTCCGAGAGACCAACTTTGTGGTCGAACACCACTTCTGGTGCCTAACAGCCCACTTTCAGGGCCCTAAACTGCGTGTTTTAGCTCCCGAACCTTCATTCTGCATTTTTGGGCTCCGACCCGAACTTGAGTTAGTTATATTTTGAGGTCCTTTTAATGTTTTATTAAGGACCTTTTGCTATTTGAGATTTCCTACTGCCACTTGCTTCTTTACCCCTCTTTTAGGCCTTTTTTTTGGCATGGTATTTTAGGCTTACTTGTGAGCTGTTTCGGACTTGGTCATAAACTACTAAGTGTCTTGTTTTGAGCCCCTCTTCAACTTTGTTGAAGGGCTCACGGCCATTTGGGTCCAGAAGCTACCACTTGCCTTTATATCCCACTTTTGGCCTTTTTGGGGGGAAATTTGAATTTGAATTTCCCCCCCATTTCTCCCCCCTCTTTTCCACCTCTTTTGCTTATAAAACCAGCAGCTCTCAGCTGTGTTTGAGGGTTAGAAAATTGTTTGAAGCATTATACACACAACCTCCCTCTCCCTCTCTTACAAGACTCCAAAACCCTTTGTTCTTGGACCATTTTTACACTACAAACCCTAGCCTATCACCTCCATTACTCATTTCAATACCTTGGAGGACATTTGAAGAGGTTGAAAGCTTAGATTTTTGGACTAAAAGCTGCTGGAAAGTTGTTCTTCAAGGATGAGTCCCTATTTCCCTTAAACTTGCACTTTTTTGCATGATTGTTTAGCTTTACTTGCAAGTATTTTTGGACTTCGATCCAAACTGAAAAAGATCATATTTTGAGGTCATCTTCATGTTTTATTAAGAACATTTTGCTGTTTGAAGTCTTCTTCTCTCCCTTTGTTCTTTACCTCTCTTTTAGGGCCTATTCTTGCATGATATATTAGCCCGGTCTTTAAGCATTTCTGGGCTCCGAGATAAACTGTGAAGTGGCTTATTTTGAGTCGTTCTTCAATATTGTTGAAGGGCTCATCACTGTTTGTGGCTTCTATTTTCCACTTGCCTTTATATCTCTCTTTTGGCTCCATTTTTGCATGATTTGTTAGCCTCTTATGCTTCTGTTTTTTGGCTCTGGTCTGAACTACAAATGACCTTATTTTGACCTCATCTTCATGTTTCATTAAGGATCTTTCACTGTTTGAGGCATCCGTTTTATACTTTGTGTTATAGCTCTCTTTTTGGCCTTATTTTGCATAGCATTTTGAGCATTCTTGTACACTGTTTTTGGCCCGGTCATAAACTGTAAAAGGTCATTTTTGGTCCCCTCTTCAACATTGTTGAAGGGCCCTCATCTGTTTGGGGCCAGCAGCTGTGACTTGCTTCTTTATCTCACATTTAGGGCCATTTTTGCGTATCGGTTTTGCCCTATTTGTGTTTGCTTTTTGGCCTTGATTAAAACTGTAAAAAAAAAATTTTGGGGGCTGCCTTGAATCTGTCTTCACACTTCATGTACAAATAATGCATGCTTGATGTAGCTACAAGTCATTTCATGTGGTTAATCTTGCATTTCGGGACCATTTCATGCATCGGGTGCTATATTGTCATGATTCGGGGCTGTTTCGAGTCATATTTTAGAGCTGAAATTTGCATGCTAGCATATCATATTTCATGTCTTGCCATGTCTTGTTAGAGTGGCATTTGGTGCCTTAGGGTCGGTCCTCGGTTTGCGTACACGCGTGCACGCGTGCACGCATCTCGAGTTGTCTCATTCACGCATGCACGCATCTCGAGTTGTCTCATTTTCATCTAATGGCCTCTTATGTGAGTGTGGCTGAGGTCCACTCATGTTGGTGTAAGCCCATATTGCATTGTGTATGCCATTTCATTTCATAGCATTGTGTATGCTAGGTTGTATGTTAGCGCATTGCGTATGCCATGTTACCTCGTGCATTGCGTATGCCATTTTATTTCATAGCATTGTGTATGCTAGGTTGTATGTTAGCGCATTGTGTATGCCATGTTACCTCGTGCATTGTGTATGCCATTTTATTTCATAGCATTGTGTATGCTAGGTTGTATGTTAGCGCATTGTGTATGCCATGTTACCTCGTGCATTGTGTATGCCATTTCATAGCATTGTGCATGCTAGGTTGTATATTAGTTACATTCATGCATGTCATGCATATTGCATTGTGTTTGGGATAGGAATTAGCCCAGGCACGGGAAACGAGGGACGTTTCGTACTTCGAGTGACGGAACGTGTCTCAATTCCCAGTCACCGACACTCCGGATTATCCATGATGGAGTTTAGGTTTTGTTGTGTTTATGTGTGCATTCATTTCATATTGAGTCATGCAATTCGACTCCTCGGTCATCATGCATCGAGATGCGTGATTGGTGGCACGAGGATCGAGGCATGCATACATTTGTGAAAATACATTGCCATGCCCCTTTCTTGCTCTCTGTTGCAGCAAATCAAGAATCAGCAGCCTTCCAGAGCTTGGCACGCATTCCAAGAATAAATTACAAACAGAGGCTAATCGGGACATCGCCGTGGATTTCCGCGCAAGGCAATCCGAGCATGCATCACTCATCATCCGGGGCGGAGTCAAGGCAATCCCTGGCTTGCATGCCAGTTTATTGTTTTCTTAGTTAATTTGGTAATTAATTAGGGTTTTGTACATATTTGGACTGTATTATTTATTCGGACTGTATTTATTCGGGACTGTACTTATTTATTCGGACCCTCTATGCGAGGGCATAATTGTAATAAGTGTGCGTGTGTGTGATGCATGCCTTCCAACCCCACGTCTTTCTCCCATTTTATTTACCCGCTTATGATGGTTAGATTAGGGCATGTTTCAATTAGCATACAGTATGATAGCATGTTTGCATTAATTCATCTGTCTTGCATGCACCGGGCTCGGCGCATCATACTAACTGCATTGTATTTTCAATTCCAAATTGAATACATGTTAGCTGTAGCATTTCACATGCCATGTTTAGAATAGCCGAGCCTGCTATAGTTGCATTTTTGCATGTGTTGCATTAGGCATTTCTGTATAATTAGGATCATGCATGGATTTCTAATTAGCTTCTGTTTTGCCTTGGAGTACTCGGTGAGTTTTATGCTTTAGCATCCTTGCATGCGTGTGAGTGACTACCATGAATAGCATGCTTACCATGAGGCTATATGCTTATGTGATATAACTGCCTTAATGCCTGTGGGTGAAGGTTGGGTTATTCGGATTGGAACAAATCATCAACTGTGAGTTTTAAGCCCACTAGATAGTGGCAAAACCATCTTTTCTAAGCCCACCCGAGGGTGGCAAAATCTCCATTTTAAGCCTACTTGCGAGTAGCAAACCATCTTTCAAAAACAAACATGAAGGTGCTGTTTGGTAACACTTATGTTTTCAGTTTTTTGTTTATATTTACAAAAATTTTAAAAACTCAAATAAAAATTTATTTGGTAAAATTTTTGATTTATAAATCAGGGGTCTCAGTTTATAAATTTGGCCAAAAAATGAAAATACAAAAAATGTGTTTCCATTTTGAGTTTTTAGTTTTTTTTTTTTTTATCACCCAATATTAGCCACCACCCGCTACCATTTTCCACCACCGTCTTCCGCCACTACCACCCACCCGTCACCACCACCTGCCACCACCACTCGCCACCACCAGCCACCACTCGCCACCACCAGCCACCCACTTGTCACCCACTCGCCACCACCACCCACCCCTCGCCACCACCACTACTACCACCACCACCCACCTGTCATCCACCCGTCACCACCCACCACCTGCCACTATCATTCATCGCCGCCACTTACCTGCCACCACCACTCACCACCCATCTGCCACTACCATTCACTACCTGCCACTACCAGCCACCCACCACCACCCGCCACCACCACCCACCACCACCACCACCATCACCCACCACCCATACGCTACCCACCTGCCACCACCACCCACCACCTACCACCACCACCACCCACTGGCTACCACTTACCACCCGCCACCGTCGCCCATCCACCCACCGCCACCACCATCCGCCACCCACTTGCCACCACCACCCACACCCACCACCCACTACCACCACCACCACCACCACCACCACCACCACCCACTCGCTACCACTTACCACCCGCCACCGTCACCCACCCACCCACCACCACCACCCGCCACCCACCTGTCACCACCACCCACTCGCTACCACCTACCACTGCCACTGTCACCCACCCACCCATCCACCACCACTACCACCACCCGCCATCCGCCACCCACTTGTTACCACCACTCACCACCACCGCCACCATCACCACCCACTCGCTACCACCCATCACCCAGCCACCCACCCGCCACCACCCACTACCACCCGCCATCCGCCACTCACCCGCCACTACTACCACCACCACCACCCGCCACCCGCCACCGTCACCGTCACCCATCCACTTACCACCACCACCCGCCATCGGCCACTCACCACCCACCACCCGCCACCTACTCACCACCCGCCACTCGCCATCCACCTGCCACCACCACCTCCTACTCACTACCACCCACCACCCGCCACCGTCACCCACCCATCCACCGCCACCACCCACCACCACCAACTATCCACCACCCACCGTCACCACTTTCCGTCACCGTCTTCCGCCGCCACTTGCCACCACTTGCCATTTCACTCTTTTTTATATTTTTAAAATTTTTTAAACATTTTATCAATTATCAAACACGTTTGTAGTTTATGTTTTTCTAAAAATAAATAAAAAATAAACAAAAACCAGTTTATAAAATTTTTGTAAATATAAACTGAAAACGTAAACGTTACCAAACACACCCGAAATGTTTTGTTCCAATTCAGGCGACCCAGTCTATACTTGTATGCTGTGCACATCACATAGTAATCTAGGCTAATTACCGAAATAAGAACACACAATGTTTTTCAAAAATAGATATCGTGGTTAGTGGAGGCCGATCTTTGATCGGGCGAGCGGGGGTGCTCACGAAGTGACCTTCCCCAATCGTACCCAAGTTCCCGAGCCGAGGCAACTTTGGTGATGACGGACACGTGGCCTTAGGCAACGAGTCAGGGTTTCCTAAATTTTCCAAAATAAAATATTTAGGTGGCGACTCTGTATCTGGCAAAGCAGTCCATGTTTGGCACTTCTTTTCTAAAAATCTGTTTTCTCAAAAACGATTTGCCGGATTTGGACTCTTTGGTTCAGATTTAGAACCGTGACAATTTGAGAATCCGAGCTGTAGTGAGCCCAAAAATGAACAGAACGGGACTCCTCCCTCCCGGGGCGTTCGGGGACGTCTGCAGTTTTATAATTTTGGGATCAATTTATCAATTGGATATCATATTTTTCTTTTGAACACATCAATGGTAGTGATTTCTGATATTTTGGAAGAATTTGAATGGTTTTCCCATTGATTATTTTCCCATTATTTTGATCTTTCACAAATTCCTCATCCATTTTCAAATAATTAGATGGATTGACTGGAAGAAGTAGTGTCCAAGTTTACAAATTACATTGCTTATATCTGGGCATTCATGTCAGCTAAGAAATCTAAATATAGAAATGTGATTTATTTCATGAGAACTTCAAAAAATGGTGATACTTTGGTTGGAGTTAGACGTCATATTGAAACTTAAAATAATTGGATAATTTAGAGTGAGTTACCTAATACTGGGAAGTTGTATTAACAATTGTACTAGAAAGCAACACCAAATTAACTTAGAGCTTTGCCAGAGCAAAGGGAAAATATTTAGACGTCGTCCTTATATTTCTAGGATATTTAATACTAGATGATGAAATATGTGTCCTTGCTTGAACATGATATGTTCTATATGCTCGTACCTCTGCTTCCCTGGCTTCTAATAGGAACCTAAGCATGATGAAATATGAAAATGTTATATTGATCCAATGTGGATTCTTGTGCTAGTAGTGGGCATATCATGTAACAAAAATATTTTAAGGCAATATTGAAGTAGATTGAAAAACTTGTTTCAGCATTAATATGATATTGTTGTTTTTTGGTATTTTGCAGTGCGAATGATAGGCAGGTGAGAATTGAAAAATGATTAGTCCCCAGTTTGTCAATGGAAAGACATGGAGCCCATGCCTTGTCTTCACAGAGATCAAGGTTTAATCTTAGACAATAATGATATTTAAACCTCAAATTGTTTGAGTTTTTATGATGCCTCGGCCTAAATCTGGTCATTTAGCTGGAAAAATCTACTAATGTTTCAACTAAATGTCGTAGTGTTTTGAATTTGTGGGGTTTGTTTTCCTTTGGTTAGTTTTGAATTTGTTATGAAACAACATACCAAGAATTACCCTCGCCACCCTACAATATTTATTGTCTCTCCCCTTGTAAACGAGATAGAGATAGACAGATATACAAATCTCCCTCGGTGGAGGTCCATGTATGATTGTTAATTTATTATTTCACAAATATCCCATAAATTAGAGATAGCTTGTTCTAATAGTAACTAAAGAACAACTGAACGTCCTAGTAATTGCACAGAGTCTAGTTGTTGAAACCAAGTTTCAAAAAGCATTAATGTGATTCTACGCACTTTCTTGTTGTGTTGATTCTTATTATAGCTCACTACTACTCCAAGTACACTGAGATAACGTGTTTTTCCATTTTTTGTAACTTATTTGATTATGAATGACCGTTGATTATTTAATGAGATTATGTTGTGCTAATTCTTATTATTTGATTCTTCCTTTTGAATTTTGGGTTGCGGTGATGTCCAAAGGGTGTCACACCTAAGTACAACTTAAAGCCTCTTGTACTAAGGTTGTCTGATATAAAGCCTGATATTGATGTAGAGAAAATGCTTTTTTAGAGATTATCTTTGAAGAAACTGTTGCTATTCTTCATTTGAACTGTTACTACTTTGATTTGAATTTGAAAACTTTCAATTTTAATCTTTGTAAAATCTTACTTTCTGTATACTCATTATGGTTTGGGAATAGAGTGCCTTTGATGTGTGGATGTTAAATTTTTTTTTTTTTCATATAATTGGATGACATTTAATTTTGTGCATTTTTAGCTATGAAATTAAATGATTACAAAAATCTCAAATTTGATTTTTAGCAACGAAAATGTGTTGTAGAGAAAGTTATTTGTCTTTTAGTGACCAAATATCATTGTCGTTAAAAATGTCATTATTTTGTTTTTCGCGACCAAATTAGGACATTTTGTGACGATGTCTTAGCGACTAAATGTTTAGTCTTGTAAAATCAAACATTTTGTGATAATATAAAATTAGTTGCTAATTGTCATTTTCAGCGACACTTTCAAAAATTCGTCGCTAAAGACTTTTGTAGACGCACTTTTAGTGACTTTTTTAGTGACAAATTTAATTTTGTCACAAAAATCATTTAGACCAAAATAATGATTTTAGGGGCCAAAATAATTGGTCGCCCAAAGTCTTATATGTTGTAGTGAGAGTATCTCCAACCTACTATGCCTATGTTTGGAAAGTTGGGTTTGAAGATTTTTTTGCTAAAATAGCCACAAAAAACAAAATAAATTGTTTAGTCCAATAAGGCAAAACATCACATCCAACCCATAATCATTACATTCTTTCTCTAACAAAAAAGTCAAAAACCCTTTCCAAACCAGATTTTTTAGCTCCAAGCTAAAATAGCTAAAAAGCCAAAAAGCTAACCCACTTTCCAAACGAAGCCTATGTATATAATGTATGTTAGTCAAAATACTTAATATAACTCACTTTTTCAACTCCAATTCACTAAGCATATAATTAAGCGTTTTGCCTCAATTTACATTTACTAGCTACATATAGCTAGCCTTCAAAAGTTAGGCAAAATGTATTTAATCTTTAAAATTATTTCCCTCCATATTTGTTATTGATTGGCATTTTATAAAATAAAGAGCATAGTTGGATAGAAATATATATAAAAAAAATTAACAGAGAAAATAAAATGTATACTTTTATAATAATATTTGATTAGATAAAATGTCTATTAACATTAGAGATGCTCGGTCCACCATACATTTGCCTGGTCCAAGTTTGTACCCTAGACCAAATCACATAAGGCTTGGGTTAGGGCTGAATCTAAGGTACTGAAGCCTGATTTGTTGGCCCGTCAGAGACAGTTTGTTGGCAAGTTCATTTGAGTGGAACTTGAATTTTTAGCATGGGCTAACTTGGCAAAAAAAAAAATCCTGACACATTTGGATAATATCTTTGTCAATCCGGCCCAATACCCACCCTTATTGACTAAGTACACCCTTGATCACAATGTCATGGCCCAGATCAAGCCGAAAAAAGAAAATAAGAGGCTTATGAATGTGTAGATTAGGCCAACCTTATGATAATTTATAATTTCTTCCATATATATATTGTGTTACATACATATATATATAGGGTTAAGTCATGTTCAATTGTTGATTAACGCTCTTTAAATGACGGCAAATTATAATTTGCTTAGGGAACAAATTTAAGTGGTGCTTATTATTAGTTACAATAGTGAGTCCCACCATTTATTTATCTCTTTTTAAGAGACAATATGACGTTATCCAAATATAAATTATATAGAATAATATTTCAAAACCACCAAATAACTTCTCCTTGATTATGCCTTATCAATAGCTTTCTCAGGAGCATAAATGTTATTGAAATAACGATATGGCATAATATTATTATTGAAACTTGGCATACAAAAAAATTACGTTTTTGCGACGGTAAACACCATCGCAAATACCCAAACGCCGTCTCAAAAGGTTTTTTGCAACGGTAGGCGGCTTTTTGAGACGGCAAGTGGGGGGTCGCAACAAAGGGGTTTGCAAAAGAGTTTTTGCGACGGCAGCCGTCGCTAATGTTTTGCAACGGCATTTTTACCTTTTGCGATGGCACTTTGCAGTTGCTAATAATGTTTGAAATTTCTTGACTGTTTGCGACGACACTATTTTACCGTCGCTAAAAATGTTATTTGAGACGGCAAAAAATACCGTCGCTAATAGTCTTTTTTTTGCAACGGCAAGTACACTGTTTTTGCGACGGGGTGGTGCTGTCGCAAAAAGTATTAAAAAATAATAAAATTTTTATTTTAAATAATATAATTTTTATTTTTTGCGATAGTTTAGTGCCGTCACAAAAAGTAAAACCTATAAAAAAATCAATAAAAATATTAAAATTTTCTATTTTTTGCGACGGTATAGTACCGTCACAAAAAAGAAAAAAACATCATGCGATAAAATTATTAAAAATATTAAAATTTCTTCATAATAATATAAAAATTCCTATATAAAAATAACAATTTCTTCATAATAAAATATTCTTCCATTCATATTTACACATCAACAAAATTATCGTACTACATAATGTTTCATAATACATTTATAATGTTTAAATACATTATTTTGTTCATAATTCAAAATAACATAAATCAAAATTAAATGTTTTTCTCATCATTCTTCGTAGATAACAAAAACAAAAGTTAGCCACATTCTCCACAGGCATGCATTCCACAAGAAGCACACTCTTACATGGGAAATATCTGAAAAATAAAAATAAAAATAAAAATAATTAATGACAATATAATTATGTGTTAATGTTAATTACAAAAGAATATAAAAATTTAACTACTATAACATCAAATACAACATTTTTTTTGTTAGTCATCAAATCCCAGATGGATAATTAAACATCTCAATCAAATACAAAAATAAAAAACATTTTTTTTGTTTATATGTTTTTCTATGGTCTTCCAAAGCAAATACCAATATTTTGCAATGTATCCATTTGGATATTTTTGAAGGTGTGATATCTATTTTATCATCAAGCTACTACTGACTTTAGTTATGTAAAAAGGCAGCTCAACTCAAGCTATTTTTACTCAATGTGGGCCAACCCGTCCACATGCACAGAAAATTTTCAACTTTTACCCTGCTAGGATGAAGGCCTTAGTAGGATTAACTAAATATTTGCATCTTTATTGAATAAACTAGATTGCAGAGTCAATTGAAAGTGTACATCTTACCTGGCCAGTGCGGAAAAACAATTTTGTGTAGCCAACTTGATACATCTCAGGCAGAATATTGACATGATGAAGAATTGCAACTGAAACACTTAGTGGGTCTTGCGATGCAACATTGTCCAGTAAAAGAAAACCATACCTAATGCAGGATACATGAAAAGAGGGCATTATAAAAATAAAAATAAAAGGATCATTGAGACAAGAAAAATCAGATGCTTGAGAATTTATTACACAATTTTTAGCATGCCAATAGAACTAAAAAAATTAAATAAAATGACGCCATATTTCTTTACCTTCTGGCAAACTTTTGATGAGTCATCCTGGTAGGAAAGCCAGATCTTGATATTCGAACAACTTCTTGGACCCCACAGCATCTTAGCTGCTGCAGCACAAGTTCTTGTTCATACATTCCAGGAGATTGAACGTTGTTGGGTTTGATACAACGAATGAAATGTGGTGTTGTACTCTGTAAACGTTGCATTAATTGGAACAATTGGCCCTAAATATCAGCAAACAACATGAATCAAATTAAAGAAGCTAACTCATCCTAAAAAGAAATTTTTCTACAATATCGTGTGATAAACCACAAACCATGAGGGTTAAGTATTCTCAGAAATGATAATGTAATATCCTGTTATACTAATTCATCATTTGTGTCAGACACAAACCCATGTGCGTATGAAAAACCAAGAGTCACCCCAAATTTAAGACACAAATTTGATGATTATTTATTTCAAGGCTACAACAGATGTAACCTCCAACACTTATGTACATAGAAAAATATTCATATTTCACATTCTATAAAGAAATATTCCTACATTTTGGAATCTACATCTAGATCATAAATAAGACTAGTCATAGAAACATGGGCCAAACCTCTGTAATCAATTTGTACATGATCTTAATTAACAATACACCCCATAAGTGGTTCATCAGTCACCACTATTTTAAACGTCAGTAAAATATCGCTTTCAATATGATTGAAGTTCACCTAAGAAGTTCAAATCCATTCTTGCCACTGCTTAAGCTTTTGTCCAAAAAGTTCCTTTTATGGTTTATGATGCCTTTGAGTTAACACCACTTTCGATTCTTGAAGCATTCTTAACAAGAGTTGAAACCAAAAGTCTTAGCCATGCAGGATTGGTACCCACTATGAGCGATTTTCATCAAAATGCAAAGCTCGTTTGTGGGCTAAATAGCTCGTTTATAGCTCTGATCCCCAAAGTTTTAAGCCCTTCTTATTTGAATGATTATAGGCCTATTAGCTTGATTGGCTCCTTGTATAAAATTGTTGCTAAAGTGCTAGCGAACAGGATGAAGCATGTAATGCCCAAGATTATTGGCGAAGCTCAGTCAGCTTTTTTGGGGGGGAAGAAATATATTAGATGGTATTTTGATAGCCAATGAAATAGTGGATGGTTGGAAAAGATCTAATAGGAAAGGCTTGGTGCTTAAATTGGATTTTGAAAAGGCTTATGACTCTATTAATTGGGAGTTTTTATTCGACATGTTAGCATAGTTTGGTTTTGGAACGCGTTGGGTACAATGGATGAAAACTTGTGTTTCCTCAGCTAAGATATCCGTTTTGGTGAACGGGTCACCAACATCTGAGTTTTGTCCTCAAAGAGGCCTGAGGCAAGGAGACCCATTGTCACCATTCTTATTCAACATTGTAGCTGAAGGTCTTAATATTTTGCTGAGCAGAGCTAGACAGCTGGGCCTAATTCAAGGGGTGGTGGTGGGCTCTAGTGGGTTAAGAATCACGCACTTGCAATTTGCGGATGATATGATTTTGTTCTGTAATGCAGATAAAGAGGAGGTGGGCAACATTAAAAGAATTCTAAGATGCTTTGAGATTGTATCAGGTCTGAGAATTAATTTTCACAAGACTGTTATCTGTGGGATTGGGGTAGATGAGGGTTCGATGCAGGAGTTTGCTTCTTCCTTAAATTGTTGCCACCATAAATTGCCTCTAAAATACTTGGGGCTTCCTTTGGGGGCTAATCCCAGCAGGAGGAGTACTTGGAAACCTGTTCTTGATATGTTCAAACAAAAATTGTCCACATGGAAGAGAAGGTTGTTATCTTTTGCTGGGCGCTTAACTCTTATTAAATCGGTTATGTCTAATCTGCCCATCTATTATCTTTCTCTGTTTAGAATCCCTGCTGGAGTGGCAAAGGAAATTAAGAGAATACAATCTGTATTTCTTTGGGGTGGATCCGATCTTAGAAGGAAAATACATATGGTCTGGTGGGAGGTGGTTTCTAAAAATAAGAAATTAGGTGGGTTAGGGTTGAGGAGGATAAAAAGTTTCAATTAATGTCTCCTGCTGAAATGGTGGTGGAGATTTGGTGTAGAGAATAAATCCCTTTGGAAGGAAGTGATCTGCTCCAAGTATGTGTCATTGGATGGAAGATGGACACCACAATTAATAGGCAGAGAATCCAAGATCCGGTCGGATATTATTCAAGCTGTAAGGTCCAATCCAGAGCTGCACCACTTTTATATTTCTAATGCTCAGATTTTTCTCGGGGATGAGAGGAGAGTTCGATTTTGGAGAGACAAGTGGGTGCGTAATGTATGCCTAATGGAGGAATTCCCAAGGCTCTTTTCCTTATCTAATGATAAAAATGGTGTGGTAAGGGTGTTTTTCGAAAAAAGGGAAGAGAATGGTGGCTGGAACATGGACTTCAGAAGACCACTGTTGGTATGGGAGGAGGAAGAAGCTAACAGACTTTTTCATTTGCTGAATTCTGCACCAATTCTGTGCAATTCCAGATCTGATGAGCTCATATAGGGTGCAGACCCATCTAATACTTTCTCTGTTTCCTCAGTATATCTTTGGAGTGAATCACATCTAGGACCTATACTACCAGTGACTGCTTAAATTTGGAATAATTTCGCTCCTTCAAAAGTTCAATGTTTTGGGTGGATGGCTTGGCTGGGTAAGATTAAAACTTCGAGTTTTCTTCATAGAATTGGTATTCTAACAGGGAATGTAAATCTGGATTGTGTCTTCTGTCACAATGAGATTGAAACCGTGGAACATATTCTATTGTACTGTCCTTTCGTTTGGTTGCTTTGGTCCAACATTGTCCGATGGTGGGGTATGCAATGGGTGCTACCAGGTTTAGTGAATGGACTGTTAAATTGGTGGGATGGTTGTAGATTGAAGAAGTTGGAAAAGAAAATTTGGAAGGTTCTTCCTCTGGCTGTCCTGTGGTCTACATGGAAGCATCGAAATGATTGCATCTTTAATGGCTCTCAACCAATCTTGGAAGACCTGTGTGAAATAGTAAAGGTTCGTGTAACTATGTGGCTCAAAGCCTCACCAACCCAGGTGGAGCTTTCTATTAATGACTTGGTCTTTAACCTGCCACAGGTGAAGTTTTGCATTAGAAATGGAGGTTGAGTGAAAAAGTGTTTGTTTGGCCAGGTTTCATGTGTTTTTCTGCATACATTGTAATTTTGTCTCTGGTTATAGGCTGCAGAGTTAGCTCTAAATAAATCTGGGTTGAACAGAAGTGTCTTACAGTCTAACATTGCAGGTGCTCTTTACTGAAGTGTTCTAGAATCTGCCTTGGTCTGCTGCTGTGTCCTACTGCCTAGCAGCAGTAGGGTGGAGCTTCTGGCCTCCAGGGGGCTGGCTGTGTGCCTCTGTTTAATAGTCTTGCATTGCTGTGAGGTTATGTCCATCCTCTGCTGGTTAGCTGATATGGTTTGCTGATGGAAGCAAGGAAGAAGAGATCATTCTCTGCTGATTGGTAGCAGTGCGATTGGTAGCAGATGGGTATTTAGCAGATTGGTATGTATGCAGATTGGTTGCAGAGTGGTATGTATCAACTAGGTTCTGGTTTGTGAAGGCAGTGCAGAGGCCTTCTCAGTGCCATTTTCTCTCTGTTAGCAAAGGAGTTTTGTGGGCTTGGTTGTAAGGTGGTCCTGTGTTAGCATAGGAGCTTTTGTGTGCTTGGAGGAATGGTGGCTGGTTGGTAGTTTTTTCATCCTCTGCTGGTAGCTGCTGCAAGAATAATGGTGTATTGGGCTTATGGTTTGATGTCCTGCTGATCTCCTTGCCAGACTGATGGTTTGCTTCTTGTCAGTGTGTGTGGTCTGCTGTCTGGAAGCTCCAGCAGAGGGCTTCATTGTTGGTTTTATTTTGCTTTTTGGCTGGTTCTAGTATTTCTATCTGTTGGATTTGGCATGTCTTAGGTTTGGTTGTATTTTTGGTGTGGGTTTGTTGTTTGTGGTTGGTTTCTCACCAACTCACCATCTTTAGGCGGTGTGCTAGCATATGATTGGGCGTTCTCAACAGTGTCAACCTAGTTGGGATTGTTTTGTTTCGCTATGATGCTCTTTGCACCCCCCCTTCCTCGTCTTCTTTATTGATGTATTTCTTTATTCGGTCTTCATCAATAATAGTTCCTTTTTCTTCGCTGATCAAAAAAAAAAAGGATTGGTACCCACTATAGTACAGCTTAGGAATACTATTTGTTTTCCTCTCATCAATGTAGAGCACACATGGGACAAACACAACATCACAAATATGCTAACACAGCAATTCCTAAGAAACTAGGACATGCACACAGTAAGGACACCAAATCATATTACTATTCATATACTTTTGATGCATATAATGTAAGAAAATATGTGATGTAAATAAATATCTAAAATTTCTACTTACAAATGCAAAATATGAAAGAAGAAATCCCACAAATGCCATATATAATGTACGCCTCTTAGAAATGTTTCAAAATATATTTGGGGTGGTGGGTTGCATTCCCAAGAAAGTCAAACCTTAGTCATGCTAAGAGATTCACCACATAGGTCTTATTAGAGACTCTGAAAACTGTTGTCAAAATGGAAACAGGTCCTCCCTAAAGTGTCCATGCTACTAATACTCTCATTACTTAGTGACATTTCTGATTCGCTATCTTGTATTTAAAAATTTTATGTCCTTGAATAAGTCACGTTGTGCCTCTTTAATTTGATAGAATGGGTTTTTAAAGAAAATTACTATCCATGTAAATGGCCCAGACACCCTTTTCTTTGTTTTGCTACTTCAATTGCAAATCAAAAGACATACGCACAGAAAACAAAAAAATAAAAGAAGAAATAAAATTTAAGTGCCCCAAATGTCACACAATGCCTCTCAGACATTCATGCTATTCTAATTAGCATAAATGGCGACAATGTGAAATTCACATTATCTAATTAGGGGTTTTTAATTTGTTTACCTCTTCCAAATGTCTTTAATGTCTCCAGTTGTTCTCCAACTATTTCCTATGCTAGCAGCCCAAGTCGCTGGGTTTTCTTGGCCCCTAAAAAAGCCAGATCATCCTTTTTGATGAATATATAATATAGTTATGAAAACAATTAATTATATGGTATTTTAAACTAATTAAAGAAAGGAGATTAAAATTGAAGGCATACCATTCACATAGGGAAAAGAAAATGGGTCATCCAGTTTTAAGGAGAGCTTTACTCATTGTCGAATATCTACAACTAAGGATGTAATCATATATTTGGTATCAGTCCCTACATTAATTCTTCTACCAAAAATAAATAAATAATAATAATAATAAAAACAAAAAAAAAATTTAAATTTCTTTTTCAATATTGGTCTAACATGAACTAGTTTCATAATACATAAAACTGATTGACAATGACAAATGATTGAATAATCTATCAACCCTATAATTAAATTTTATCTAAATACTGCATCGTATTTTTTAATAATCAAAAGAAACGGTAATAAGAAGTTTTGCATTCATTTTACCTTTCTTGTGGACTCAATCCATTATTGTGGCAATTGTCATACTTAAAATAATCAATTCCCTTAAAAAGACGAACAAAAAAAAATCATATTAGTCAAGTCAAGCTTGTGACTCCAGTGGAGTAAATTTAGTATCAAAGGAACAATAAAATAGAAACAAATACAATTCCAAGTTTATAGTTTTTATTCTTCCCACCTCCAACATCTTATTAATCTTACATAAAAGCATGGACGCACACATGGCATAGATAACTAATACAATTTTAATTTAGTTTATTATACAATCATTTGATGAATAAAATATAATGAAAATGCATAATCGATCAATTAATTAAGACATACATACGTACCCATGAAGCAAAGGTGTTGGCATCATGTTCCTCGTAGCGAAGTGATCCAGGCATCCTTTTGTCACAAGTCAATGTCCTGAAAACAATAATACATAAATGGAACAATTTACAAGCTAGGGAATCGTTTTATTTGCATCAATAATACCCTTTCTTTTTGCTGATCAAAAAAAGAGAGAAGATATTGATAACATATGTTGGATTACAGAATTAGTTATGATGAGTGAGGTTTTAGGACAATAAATAACCAGCTCTCATAAATTTTACAAATTACTGACATATGTTATCTTTGATGATCTATAATTTGTCAAATTCGAACTGTCAGTTAACTCTGTTACCCAGCATCAGCGTAAATCCCAATCTTTAGCCCTTTACTGTGGATATAATCTGCTAGAGTCTTCATACCAGATGGAAAAATTGTAGCATTTGGTACCAAGTTTCCCTGCATATATATATATATAAGACAAATGCGGCCCAACATTGATATATGTATTATAGATGTATACATTTCAACCTTGTTCTAGTATATATTAGGGCATCTATATATATACATATATATATATATATGTATGTGTGTGTGTATGAGAGAGAGAGAGAGAAATTAATTTAATCAAACCATCAAAAACTATATGAAACCCCATCTTGTAAGTCTAAAAAATCCCAAACTATATGAAACCTAAGCAAAGCTTCATCACATTCACAAACATAGATTCACATTGAAAGCCCTAACCATAGTTTGTTTATCCAACAATCTCTACAAGGGACCACAAAACAAATAATGCCAGCCATCTCATATAGACGATGATTGCAACAGAGCGAACCTTGTCTGCCGCTCTCCATTCACACAGCAGCCTCGTTTGTTGCTCGCAGTCATCCGCCGCCGCTCGCCCTCGTCTGCCGCTCTCCGTCGTCTGCCGCCGCTCGCCGTCGATCTCGAGAGAGAGAGAGGGGGGGAAGAAGAGAGTGATTTTTTGGGTTTGAGATTGGGGATTTTTTTTGGGGGGGTGTGGAAGCGGGAATGGGAAAAAAATAAAGGAGGGAACGGGAATAGAAAAAAATAAAGGGGCGGGAATGAAAAATAAAAATAAAAATAAAAAAATAATTAAATAAATTTATTTTTTGTTAAAATATATATTTTTTTGTAGTTAATGAATTTCTTTAAAAAAATTTTTTTTTTTAGTTACTAAGATTGAAAATTTATTTGTTTCATTTTTATTTTAATGAAAAAAAATATTATTATTTTTTATTTTGTAGAAGTAGGGGTAATATATATTTTAATGAAAAATATTTTCCACTAAAATAAAAGTTAATTTTCTGTAGTCAATGAAAAATATTTTTCTGCAGCCTATTTTTTTTTGTTACTAAAAACCATGAACTAACTTTTTGTGGTAGAGGAAAGGGAACGGCAGCAGTAGTGAAGGTGGTGGATAAGAGATGATGGTGGTGGTGATGGTGATGGCGAAAGAGATTAGTGGTGAAGTTGTGGTAGTGGTAGTGTAAATGCAGTGGCAGGGGTGAAAGAGAGGTAATGGTAGTAGTAGTGGCAGTAGTAGTAGTGGTGGTAGTGAAGTGGTGGCGATAGTAGTAGTAATGGTAGTCGTAGAGGTGAAGTGGCGATAGTAGAAATAATGGTGGTGGTGGAATGGTGTTTGTAGTAGTGGTAAAGGTGGTAGAGGAGGTGGGTGGTGAGAGAGAGAAATGAGTGAGAGACAGATAGAAGAGAGAGAGAGAGAGAGAGAGAGAGAGAGACAGAGTGATGAGCGAGAGAGAGACAAAGTGGTCGCTAAAAGTGCATTTTCTTGCAGTGGATTGATAAATCGAGAGGGAGCTCAGTAAATAGAGAAGACAAGAGTGAGAGAGTGAGCAACGCAAACACAGTGGGAGGGAGAGAGAGTGAGAAAAAGAAAAGATAAAGAGATAGAGAGTGATAGACAAAAAAGAGACATAGAGAGAAGAGAGATGGACGAGAGAGACATAGAGAGATAGAGAGAAGAAAGATGAGCGAGAGAGACATAAAGAGAAAAGAGATGAACGAGAGAGACAGAGAGAAAGATAGAGAGAATAGAGATGAGCGAAAGCGACAGAGAGAGAAAAGAGATGAGAAAAGAGATGAAAGAAGAGATAGATGAGTGAGAAACACACAGAGACAGATAGACAAACAGACAGAGAGAGAAGAGTGATGAGTGAGAGAGAGAAAGAGAAGAGAGAAAGGAATATGAAAAAATGGATGAAAAGATATAGACAAAGAGAGAGAGAGAGAGAGAGAGAGAGAGAGAGCGAAAAGAGATAAACGAGAGAGAGACAAAGAGAGATGAGCGAGAGAGATAAAGAGGAGAGATGGAAGAGAGATGAGAGAGATAAAGAGAAGAAAGATGGACGAGAGACACAGAGAGAAAGAGACAGACAGACAGACAGACAGAGAAGAGTGATGAGTGATGAGTGAGAGAGAAAAAGAGAAAGAGAAGAGAAACAGAAACATAGAGAGAAAGAAAGAGACAGACAGATAAAAAAGAGTGATGAGTGAGAGAGAGAGAGATAAGAGAGACAGAGACACATAGAGAGAGAGAGAAACAGACAGACAGACAGACAGAGAAAAGTTATGAGTGAGAGAGAGAGAAAGAGAAGAGAGACAGAGACAGAGACAGAGATAGAGAGATAGAAATATGAAAAAATGGGTGAAAAGAGAAATGTTCAAAAGAGTAAGACGATGTCGTTTTTATTTTTATTTTTATTTTTTTGTAACAGAAAAATACCGTTGCATTTATTTAAATCATTTTATGACTTATGAAGCCGTCTCAAAGCCACAATATATATATATATATATATATTTTTTTTTTCTGTCTATATCTTTCTTGTTACCTACGATGGCAAAATAATATTTATTTCTTGCCAAACTATATTTGTAATCCTTATAATTTATTTCATCTATTGATTTTGATCATTTAATTTTAATTATATCAATTTTATCTTTTAATTTTTCACATTGTGTAGTCCAATTGATGACATCAACTAAAAAAATAGATAGAAATCAATGACAAAATGGTATATTAAAAAAGGAATGAATCATTTTAAAATGAACGTCAGTCCCTAAAGGTGCATTATCAGTTTAACTAAATTGATGTAAGTCATTGAAGTTTATTTAAATTTCATTTGAAAACTCAACGAATTTTGTTTAAGCTTGCCAAGATATACGTTATTTAATCTTGGTTTTGAAAATAAGACAACTTTTAAAATGAATTTATGTTTGATTAATTTACATAATGAATCAACTTTAAATGAAGTTTTAGTAAATCAAATGCGAATCAAGTTTGAATAGTTTGATTGGTTTTACATTTTTGTTTGGAATGTGTAATTATGCATATATATATATATATATATATATATATATATCCTTTTGGCCTTCTGTATTTATTTTCAAAAAAATTATTATATTCAAATAAAAAAAGTATTGTTTAGTTTGGCATTCGCAATAATTATAGAGGTATGATGTGCTTGGATCCGGAATGGGTGGCATCATAATGCTAAGTTCAAAGAATTTTCATATGAAGTGTTGTACTTGTGATATTTTCAATTATGACTACAGAGAGAGAAAAAAAAAATCTTCTCAGTGGCAACATAATTGAGTTTGAAAAGTTTTGCTATGATACTCTTTAATGCTATTTGTCTCAATGTTTTAAATTAGATTTCATTAATAAGTCTCTTTTCCGCTCATTTAAAAAAAAAAAAAAAAAAAAAACAAGTGTCTTTGGATACAACAAAAAGATAAAAGAAAATATTAAAAATATAAGATCCTTTTTTTTTTATAAATATTTTTCATTAATCTCAAAACTCTTTTAACCTTTTCACCTATTTTCAATAGACGTTTCACCCTAATTCTATATTAAACAACAAAAGAACCTTTGGTTGTTGCAAGTGATGGGTATTTTTTTTTTCAGTTCCGCTACGTCGCTCGAAAACTTATCCCCCGAATCCCCCGAAATTGATAAAGGTGAGTTTTGAGATCACTTTCAATCTACCAACACCATGCGTGAAATAGAAGAAGAAAAGAGAGGAGAGGAGAGGAGAGGAGAGGAGAGAAAGAGGAGCCCGTCGAAGAAGAATACCACTGAGATCGACCACCGACCTGGGTGACCATCGACGACCAGCAAAAAACTCTGCCGAAGTGACTGTGTTGTTCGGCTTTTCTTCTTCTGAGGCCTCTGTTTCTTCTTCTTCATTCTGTTTCTTGTCCAAGGGTATGTCTCTGTTTCTTCTTCTGAAACCTAGTTCATAGAATGCTGCTGTTTTATTAGTAATGTATTTATTGATTTAGTAGTGGTAATCTTTGTTTAAGCTTGCCAGGATATATGTTATTTAATCTTGGTTTTGAAAATAAGACAACTTTTAAAATGAATTTATGTTTGATTAATTTACATAATGAATCAACTTTAAATGAAGTTTTAGTAAATCAAATGCGAGTCAAGTTTGAATAGTTTGATTGGTTTTACATTTTTGTTTGGAATGTGTAATTATGCATATATATATATATATATATATATCTTTTTGGCCTTCTGTATTTATTTTCAAAAAAATTATTATATTCCAATAAAAAAAGTATTGTTTAGTTTGGCATTCGCAATAATTATAGAAGTATGATGTGCTTGGATCCGGAATGGGTGGCATCATAATGCTAAGTTCAAAGAATTTTCATATGAAGTGTTGTACTTGTGATATTTTCAATTATGACTGCAGAGAGAGAAAAAAAAAATCTTCTCAGTGGCAACATAATTGAGTTTGAAAATTTTTGCTATGATACTCTTTAATGCTATTTGTCTCAGTGTTTTAAATTAGATTTCATTAATAAGTCTCTTTTCCGCTCATTAAAAAAAAAAAAAAAAAAAAAAGTGTCTTTGGATACAACAAAAAGATAAAAGAAAATATTAAAAATATAAGATCCTTTTTTTTTATAAATATTTTTCATTAATCTCAAAACTCTTTTAACCTTTTCACCTATTTTCAATAGACGTTTCACCCTAATTCTATATTAAACAACAAAAGAACCTTTGGTTGTTGCAAGTGATGGGTATTTTTTTTTTCAGTTCCACTGCGTCGCTCGAAAACTTACCCTCCGAATCCCCTGAAATTGATAAAGGTGAGTTTTGAGATCACTGTCAATCTACCAACACCACGTGCGAAATAGAAGAAGAAAAGAGAGGAGAGGAGAGGAGAGGAGAGAAAGAGGAGCCCGTCGAAGAAGAATACCACTGAGATCGACCACCGACCTGGGTGACCACCGACGACCAGCAAAAAACTCTGTCGAAGTGACTGTGTTGTTCGGCTTTTCTTCTTCTAAGGCCTCTGTTTCTTCTTCATTCTGTTTCTTGTCCAAGGGTATGTCTCTGTTTCTTCTTCTGAAACCTAGTTCATAGAATGCTGCTGTTTTGTTAGTAATGTATTTATTGATTTAGTAGTGGTAATCTTTGTACATAATTTTATAGAAACCTAGTTGATTTATACATAATTTTATAGAGGGAAATGTTTGAGAACTCGACCGGAGAGGGAATTATGTATAAATCAGCTAGGTATTATCAGACTCCAAAATTATGTTTATAGAAACCTAGTTCAAAAATGGTATTATCCACAAATGGATTTCTGAATTTGTGGACTAACCTAGTTCATTCTAAATTTCTGTGGTATTCATCTATTTGTGGATTTCACAAAAATGAATTTGTCGATTTCAGAATTTCTGTGCTGTTCATCTAATTGTCCAAAGACAATCAAGAAATCCATTTTTGTGGACTAACCGAGTTCATTCTGTTTCTTGTCCAAGGATATTATCCATTTTTGTAATTAAATGTGTCTCAATGTGCTCTTTGTTCTAAGTGACAGGTTCAAAACCCAGTTAAGTCATTATGCATAAGTTTTTTGTATGAACAGAACCTGTTTTGGACAAACTGTTTCACACTTTGCATTTGAGTTTGATGAACATAATTTGTGTATAAACAGAACCTATATGAACATAACCATAATTTATGAACAGAACTTGTATGAACATAATTTGTGTGATGTATACAAACTGTTTCACACTTCGCATTTGAGTTTGAAGGTACAATGGACATTGATTCAAACAATCCTACATTGAGTGGGGGTGAGGAAGTTGAGGAAGCAGAGAACAATCCTTCATTAAATGAGAGTGACGAAATTGAAGAACCTAAGAAGGGGATGTGGTTTACCTCAAAGCAAGAAGTTCACGAGTTTTATGCAAAATATGCTAAAAACCTTGGATTTGCTATAGCTTACAAAACACAGAATGTTAGATCGGATGGAAAGGTGAAATACTTTGGAATTGAATGTACTGGGGCGCAGAAGAGGACAAAAAGATCAGAAGTAAACCCCCTGAAACCATCTTTGTCATAAAAAATTGATTGTAAAGCTAGGATAAGAGCGATTTTACAACCGGATGGAAGATATAAGTTAACTACAGTTGTGCTTGACCATACGCATGATTTAATTTCTAGCGACTCATGCCATTTTCCAATGAATAAGAGGATTCGTACTCCTGTGAAGAGAAGATTAGAAATAAATGATGAAGCAGGAATAGGGGTATCTAGGAATTTTCATTCTATAGTTGTTGAAGCGGGGGGATATAAGGCATTAACATTTGATGAACGAGATGTAAGGAACCACATTGAAAATGCTAGAAGATTGAGGCTTAGGGTAGGAGACGCCGAATCAGTTGCATTTTATTTTCATAGGATGCAACAAGAAAATTCAAACTTCTACTCTGCAATTGACTTTGATGTAGATGGTCGCATCCGAAACTTGTTTTGGGCGGATGCAAGGAGTAGGGCGGATGCAAGGAGTAGGGCGGCTTATAAAGCATTTGGGGATGTTGTCTCATTTGACACGACCTATCTTACAAACAAGTATGATATGCCGTTTGCTCCGTTTGTAGGAGTTAATCACCATGAACAGTCAATCTTGTTTGGTTGTGGGCTATTATCTAATGAGAACACGGACACTTTTGTTTGGCTATTCAAAGAATGGTTGAATTGTATGTCAGCCACTCCTCCAAATGCTATTATAACTGACCAGTGCAGAGCCATGCAAAATGCCATACAGATTGTCTTCCCAGAGGCTCGACATCGTTGGTGTTTATGGCATGTAATGAAGAAAATTCCTGAGAAATTGAGAGGATATTCCCAAATATGAAGCCATCAAATTCGCTTTACAAAGTGCAGTCTATGATTCTTTCAAAAAAGATGAATTTGATGAGGAATGGCAAACAATGATTGAAAAGTTTAGCCTCCATGACAACGAGTGGTTGGGAGTATTATATGCTGAGCGACATAGGTGGATTCCTGCCTATGTGAAAGATATATTTTGGGCTGGCATGTCAACTACACAGCGAAGTGAGAGCATGAATGCGGTTTTTGATGGCTATGTCAACTCAAAGACTACTTTAAAGCAATTTGTTGAACAGTACGACAATGCATTGAGAAGTAAGGTGGAGAAGGAGACCAAAGCAGACTTCAAATCGCGAGACAGATTGTATGATTGTTTAATGGTGTATGAGTTTGAGAAGCAATTTCGTGTAGCCTACACAAATGCGAAATTTAAAGAACTTCAAGTAGAATTGAAGCGACTACTGTATTGTCATGCGAATCTTGTGAAGGAGGAGGGATCCATTTGTACCTATCATGTCAAGGAAGTTGTGCTTGTGGGTGAGAAAATGAAGAAAGTTGAATTTCTTGTTTACTTTAATTCAACTGAATTTGAAATGCAATGTGTGTGTCGGTGGTTTGAGTTTAGGGGGATCATGTGTGCCCATTCCCTTAGTGTGCTCATTGAGAGGAGCATATATGAGATTCCTAATAAGTACATTATGTCGAGATGGAGAAAAGATTTGGAAAGAGGGTACACATGTATTCCAACAACATACACGAAATCCGGGGCTGGCCTCAATGCAAAGGTACATGAGAACTACCACAAGACATTGGATGAAATTATAGAAATTGCTTCCAACAATGATGGTAAACACAAAGCCATTCAACTTGGGTTGAGAGAAATCAAGGAAAGAGTAAGAAAAGATGAATCTCGTTGTGCGAGTAATATGCCACCTTCTAGTAGTACTGTCCCACCTTGTAGCAGTAATGTGCCACCTTGTAGTACTACTCGCAAGGTGCTTAGTCCTTTGGTTGCTCGCCGAAGAGGCCGTCCATGTATGAAACGGAAGGTGAGCAAGGTGGACGAAATAGTAAATCGGTTAAAGGGAAAGAATAAAAAGGCAACAAAAGTGCAGGTATATTTTTTAATTTTTTGCTTATATGTAAATTTCTGAATTTCTTTTTTTCTAACTTTGTCACCAATGTGTGTTACTATAGGGTCGTAAGATGGGTCAATGTGAACCTCGTAAGTTGAATTTCGGTTGTACGGATGGAATGGAAAATAATATGTACAATCGGGTATGTGTTTCATGGTCCACTCAATTGGTTTTGTATGGTATTTATTTAAATGTTTGAACTTATTAATGATATTTTGTTATTATGTATCATAAGGTGCCGGAAGCTCAATCCTACTATTTTCCTTGTATGGACGGGACACAAGAGAGCGCATTGCAAATGGTAGACAAAGTTGGAAGCTCATCTTTGAGTGAATCAGGAATGGCGAATATAGATGGTTCAACTTTTGTCGACTTCAATATAGATGTGGATCCAAATGCTCAATTTTTTTTTTTAGTTTCGTAGTATGGAATTTGTAACACATGCTGAACAGATATTTTATTTTTTGAACTGGTTTTTCTTAACACATGCTGAACAGATTATATTTTGAAGAAGTTATATTGAAACAGGTTCTGTATGTTTTTAACAGGTTATATTTGATTCTGAACAGCAGATTCTGTTCAAACAGGTTCTGTAGAATGTATTTATATTCAAACAGATTATGTCAAGATCAATATGTTTAAACAGATTCTGTGAAGATCTGTACGTTCAAACAGATTCTGTTAACAGGTTTTTACAGATTTGAATGTGAATTTTTGGACAGATTCTGGAATGAATGTTAACAGGTTTTAACAGATCTGTATGATCTGTATTTTTGGACATGTACGAAACAGATTCTGAATTTTTTGGACAGGTTTTAACAAGTTTTAACAGATTCTGGAAGATCTGTATTTTTTTCTGTGAACCTGTTTTGAAAGGAGCAGAATGAATGTGACAAATTCTGTGTTTGGACATTTTGTGTTGTGTCACAAAATTCTGTGTGCAGTTTAGAATGAATGTGAATTCAAATTTGTTGGTTTGTGAATGGCAAATATGAATTCTATCCAGAATGTGAATTGTAATTTGTTGGTTTGCCTAAGCTCTTCAAGGGGTCAGTTGGTGACATGGAAACTGATAGTTGTTCTTATACTGGTTCACATCAAGTAAGGTGTATTTTTCCTTTCTTGTTTATGTCCACACAGTCAAACTTAGCAGGTTTCTCAACACATTTATTTTGATAACCATAATTTTGAGCAAAACCAACATTTAAGTTTAAAATAAATTAACTTGACCTTCTCTTTTTCAGATGGAATTTGTCATTGAGACCTCTTCTTCATAATTCCTCTCAACTTTTGGTCATGCTTGTAATGTGTGCATTTATCTCTGATCAGCATAGACAAACATTTTTACACCTGAGTTTTTGAATGTTCAATTGCATCAACCAGCTGTAGACACCCCATTTTTGACCGACCTTAAGACTCAGACGTCACCAGTTGAGCGCTCGGTGATACTGCATATTATGCTCGTTTAGAAGTCTCAGAGTCGCGGCCGTGAGCCCTGCCTCCGGATTTCTGAACCCTCTTCTGTGCCTTGCCTCGGTTTGCGAACCAGACTCGATTTTCTCTGTTTCTTTTCCTGAGGGGAGGGAGAGGTCTCGTAGACCATCTCTCAGTGGCCGTGGGCTACATTTTGTGGCTGTAGGCCATTTTGCCAGTTTCGGAGCCCTGTTCCCGATTTTTCGGAGCCGTTGGCTGTGTGCCTCGGTTCGGGACCGCTTAACCATCTCCGTTTGCTCCTGTTTCTGGCATACATCATATTTACTCCCTTTTGAGGGACACTGAGATCTGAGAGACCCACTTCGTGGTCGAATACCACCTTCGGTGCTTAACAGGCAGTTTTCGGGGCCCCGAACTGCGCGTTCTGGCCCCCCGAACATTCGTTTTGCATCGGTTTTCGTTCATTTTTGGAAGGTACCTCTATTTGATCACCAGGAAGGACGTGGAGGGGTGGGAGGCCAGCAATTGTTTCAGCAACCAGTTATATATCCTCCGGCGCCCCCCGACGCCCGTTTTTCTCACTTCCGAGCCAATGTTGACCGCCCTTGGACTATTTTCTTGAACTTCTAACCACATATTTGTGTTGTACACACATGGGAGGACCCTAAAAGTTTGTGGCCGACCAGTAATTCCACCTGACCCTTTTGAACCCTTCCTAAAAGTGGCCTACTCTCTCTCCTGTTTTACAGTTGCCAATTTTGAATTACAGGGTTGTGTTGAGAACACCTGGGAGGACACCAATTTGTGGTGGCCGGCCATTAAATATTCTTGCCCCTTTTGACCCTTGGCCGGCCGGCCATGGGAGGTGGCCGGCCGGCCACCTGCAGCTCCAAAAAGTGGCCGGCCATGACCCTTGCAACATATACATTACAGCTATACACTTTTTTCCCTCCAAAAATCTCTGTCCGGGGGGACAACTTTTGGGGGGAAACTTGGCTTGTTTTCCCCCCATTTATTTCCCTCCTTTTCCCCTCTCTTTGGTCTAGATAACTGGCTGGCAGCATTGGTCTTGGGGGTTGGAAAAAATTGGCTTTGAGCCTTGTATGCATATCTCCCTCCATCTCTCTCATTTCCTTCAAAAAAACACCCAAATCCTACCCTATTTTCATACCATCACCTAGCATCACCACCACTACTCCATTTCCAGCAGCTTGGGGAGCTTTCCAGCAGCTAGGAGGCATCACTTCTCAAGCCAAGAAGCAACCAAGGGTTGGTCTTCGAGGGTAAGTGTCAATTCCCTCTTTTTGAGCTTAATTTTGCAACATTTTTCTAGCTAGTTTTCTTGCTGTTTTGAGCTCCGGAAAAAACTGAAAGTACCCTTTATTTGAGCTCTATTTCATGTTTCGTTAAGGGAATTTTGTCATTTGAGGTCCCCATCTTGCACTTGCTTCATTATCCCTCTTGTATGCCATAATCTTGCATAGTATTTTTAGCCTACGTGTGATCTGTTTTGGAGCATGATGTAAACTGTAAGTGAGCTTATTTTGAGCCTTTCTTCAACATTTAAGAAGGGCTCATCACTGTTTTGGACCTCCATGTGCCACTTGTCATTATACCCCTCTTGGGTCCCCATTTTTGTATGATTTATTAGCCTATTGTGTCTCTGTTTTTGGACCTTGGTCTGAACTGAAAGTGGCCATATTTTGACCCCCTTGTCATGTTTCATTAAGGGTCTTTGGCTGTTTGATGAATTTTTTGTATACTTTGTGTTTTGACCTCTTTTGGGCCCTATCTTGCATGGCATGTTGAGCATACTTGTATATTGTTTTGGGGGTTGCAATAAACTGTAAGTAGTCATATTTTTGGTCCCTCTTCAGTGTTGTAGAAGGGTCTTTTTCTGTTTGGGCTTTGGATCTACCACTTGCTTCATTGCCTCCCTTGCGGAGCCATCTTTGTATGATAATTTAGTCCCATTTTTGCTTACTGTTTGGCCATGCTTCGAACTGTAAAAATGCTTATTTTGGGGCTTCCTTGCTTCTGTATTTTCATTCCATGTACCAATTATGCATGCTTTGTATAGCTGTAAGCCATTTCACGAACCTAGTTTTGCATTTCGGGAGAAATTCCATGCATCGAGTGTCATTTCGCCTCGTTTCGGGGCTGTTTTGCCCCTCATTTTGCTACTGATTTTTGCATATTTTCATATCATATTCCATGTTTTTCCATGTCTCATTAGAGTGGCATTTCGGTGCCTGAGGGTCGGTCCTCGGTTTGCGTGCACACGTGCACGCATCTCGAGTTGTCTTGTTTTCATCTGATGGCCTCCTATGTGAGTGTGGCTGAGGCTCTCTCATGTTGGTGTAAGCCCATTATTGCATTGCGTATGCCATTCCATTTCATAGCATTGTGTATGCTAGGCCGTATGTTAGTGCATTGTGTATGCCATGTTACCTCGTGCATCGTGTATGCCATTTCATAGCATTGTGCATGTTAGGATTGTATCTTAATTGCATTTCATGCATATCATGCATATCGCATCATGTTGGTGTAAGCCCATTATTGCATTGCGTATGCCATTCCATTTCATAGCATTGTGTATGCTAGGCCGTATGTTAGTGCATTGTGTATGCCATGTTACCTCGTGCATCGTGTATGCCATTTCATAGCATTGTGCATGTTAGGATTGTATCTTAATTGAATTTCATGCATATCATGCATATCGCATCGTGTTCGGGATAGGAGTTAGCCCAGGCACGGGAAACGAGGTGCATTTCGTACTCCGAGTGACGGAATGTGTCTCAATTTAAAGTCACCGACACTCCGGATTATTCATGATGGAGTTAGGATTTATTGTGTTTATACGTGCATTCATTCCATATTGAGTTGCACAATTCAACCCCTCGGCCATCATGCATCGATATGCGTGATTGGGTCATTTGGATTGGGACAAATCATCAACTGTGAGTTTTAAGCCCACTAGATAGTAGCAAAACCATCTTTTCTAAGCCCACCTGAGGGTGGCAAAATCTGCATTTTAAGCCTACTTGCGAGTAGCAAACCATCTTTCAAAAAACAAACGTGAAATGTTTTGTTCCAATTCAGGCGACCCAGTCTATACTTGTATGTTGTGCGCATCACATAGTAATCTAGGCTAATAACCGGAATAAGAACACACAATGTTTTCAAAACTTGATATCGTGGTTAGTAGAGGCCGATCTTTGATCGGGCGAGCGGGGGTGCTCACGAAGTGACCTTCCCCAATTGTACCCAAGTTCCCGAGCCGAGGCAACTTTGGTGATGACAGATACGTGGCCTTAGGCAACGAGTCAGGGTTTCCTAAATTTCCCAAAACAAAATATTTAGGTGGCGACTCTGTATCTAGCAAAGCAGTCCATGTTTGGCACTTTTTTCAAAAATCTATTTTCTCAAAACGATTTGCCGGATTTGGACTCTTTGGTTCAGACTTAGAACCGTGACAATTTGAGAGTCCTGAGCTGTAGTGACCCCAAATGAACAGAACGGGAGCACGTTCCTCCCGGGGCGTTCGGGGACGTCTACACCAGTTTCAAATTAGTGAACAAATTTGCCATTCACAAACCAATTTGGTGAAGAAATTTGCCTTTCACAAACCAAGCAGACAGTTAAAAGTTCTTCTTCCTACATCCCAACCTGGTGAACAGATTAAACACACACACATATTACATCCCAACCTGTCACCAAATGTCATCCAACACACACACAGATTAAACACACCTAAGGTGAATCATCCCAACCTTGTACAGATTAAACACACACACGGATTAAACACACACATATTACATCCAACCGAATGATTATGTAACATCAACTAAGATCCAAAGGCGAAAGTGAGATACAAAATCAAGATCCAAAGCCAATGACATAAAGCATCAAGTCCATTAAGTCCATAACTACATCCATCAAATTCCCTAAAAGCTATCAACTTAGTAATTTACATTATAAAATAGAAAATAATACAAAATACAATGACATAAAGCATCACATTCAATTTCATCTCCACCCTTCGAAGCCTTCTACCATGCTCATCAAATTCATTATCCATCTCATAAACCCTTGTGCTTCGATCGTTAAATTCTTCGCTTCTTATAGATGTACGAGGTGTAGCATTGAAGATCTCGTCGTCATCATTATCATCTGCAAACTTGAAGTAATTGCAGTGTTCCTCACTAACCTACAATGCATGACAATCAGTTAATCAAATGAGGCTAATAAATTTCCAAACAAATTTCCATACTGCTTACATATTTCGATGGACACACAAAGTACACACGACCTTTATTTCCATTCTGATTTGACTTGACAGTGTGCCTGGCAGCTGTTATCCCGCAATCGCACAATCTTCGTTTCAATCTTACGTTGCTATTGTTACTAGAGGAACAAGCCATTTTGTAATCTGCATACAGAATGGAAAACACAGACATGATACATACAAAGCTATGTCCAAAATTTATATTTAGTTTTCCAAAATTCATATGAATTGAATGCAAAAACCCAAATGAATTGAATTCAATCCAAAGAAAATTGCAGTGTCTAAAACAAACATTTCCAAAGGCACTGCTATGTCCAAACCTCAAAATCAACTTTCGTTGCCTCATGAATTGGCCCGTTTGGTTCCGAAACCCAACAACATGCATTGAGTTTAGAGCACCGACAACCCATCCCAATATCAGAATTTGGAAGAAAACACCAATGAGCCTTGAAACTTCACACCAGAGATAACCAACAATCAAACCCAGATTCACATGCCAATCTAGTTAATCTCCTCTTTGAAGACCCATTTAAAATTTCTTGTGGTAGCAATTATTATTCCTAAACCAAATCCAGATCATCTCATGAAACACTTAATGATATAGTAAAACCCATGTTTGAATATGATCTCAAAAAAAAAAAAAAAAAAATTCAAACCCACAAATCAAATATGCATATAGACCAATATAATTTGTAAATAGATAGAAGTAATAGCTAATCATTTGATACAAAAAATGAATCAAATGCTTAACTCAGAACATGTTCAAATCTGAATCTGAGTCTTAACAGAATGAAAATAGTTACAAAATTGGGTTTGGGGGATTGTTGCTATTTCATACCAAATATCAAAATTAAGTAGATGGAATTCATGCTATTTCATACATTCTTATACATTATTGAACCTGTTCTACTCTTTTCGGTTTCCTTTCAAACCTATATACATTCTGTTTAATACATTCTATACCACATATCACAAAATGCATTTAAACAGAATATATATAAACAGAATATTTACACCATAACAATCGGAAATTGGGCAATAAAACCAAAACCCTAATAAATATCACACTATGCAGGACTTATCAACAACAATTATTTACACCAAAACCCTAATAATATCACAAATTGGGCATTACATAACAATCATAACAATCAGAAATCAACATAACATCTACGAATTCAACACAAAACCAAAACCCTAAAATTAATTGAAGAGAAGAAAACCCTAAAATTAATTACATAACAATCATAAGAATCAGAAATCAACATAACATATAAACACAAACTCTAGTTGAAGAGAAGATCTGGGAGTCCACACCCGTAGCTGAAGAGAAGATCTGCGAGTCCACAGATCTGCGACTCCACACCCGTAGCTGATGAGAGGATTTGGAAGTGATTAAGGGCTCGAAGAGAGAGTGAGTAGAGAAAGATGAGAGGATTAAGGGCTCCAATGGAGTCGACTGGAGAGAGGATGCTCGAAGCTGAGGAGAGAGTGAGTAGCGCGTAGCCAGAGATGGGTTTTGGAGTCTGATAAAGAAAGTGTTAGAAACGACGTCGTTTCTAAATTTCGGGGGATTAGGGGGAAACATTTTCGAGTTCTCAAACATTTCCCTTTTTCTTTTTCTTTTTTCCTCGTACCTGCACCCGCTAGTATTTTTTCAAAGAATTTAGTTTCTTTGTTATGATTTTTCTACAATAATTTATATATATATATATATATATATTTTTAAACAAGAAGATATATCAGTAAAATATATAATTCACTGTTGGAGTTAAAAGAGAAGTGAAATGATGTTTAAAACCCTATATGAATTTCAAAATTACCACAATAATACAATTATAATGAGATCCATTCCAGAGAATTCTGATCCACTTTAGCAAACCAAGGAGCAATTTGATAAAACTAACAAACAGTACAGGCATCAAATTCCAAAATTATGGATCCATAGGCCAGAGTACCCCCAAAGTTCGGTCCAAAGAATTGAGGCGCACCAACTTGGGCCAAAAACCCATGTTTCCATTATTCAGAAATTGTTGTGGATCGGGGTGTGTTAATATGGCCGGCAGCCCGGGGTGGGCCTGGTTTGGTTAGGTCCAGGCCCAATTCCAACCCGAAACCTTAGGCCTAGGCCGTCATTTTTAAACCTAACCCGGCCTGTAGGCCCGCTCAAGGCCTGCTTAAAAGCCTGGCCCATCTGAAACTCAGTGTCATTTTTAGTGAAAAATAAATAAAATTTTGATAGAAAAATTAAAAAAAAAATATTCAGACTTGCCCAAACCCTATCCAAGCCTAGGCCCAGGCCCGGGCCTGAGCAGCCCGAGCCCCGAATACTCCTTGGCCTGGACTTGGCCTTAATTTTTTTAAAAATATGATAACACTATCTATAATATCAAGTCTCATTTAAAGAATTCTCGGAGATGCTTTACTAGACTGAATATTTTTAAGTTTGGAATAAAAATAAATAAATGTGGGGTAATTTTGAAACTTTTTAAATATATATTCTATATTTGTGGAATGATCATTGAATATATAGATAAATAAACAGAGCCATTTAAATAAAAAGTGAGATATTTTAATAGATAATTGGACAGATAGATAATACGTGTATAGATATAGGATATTCATACAAATAGACAGATAGATAAGTTTTGAATAGATGGATGTCCTTATGGACAAATAATGTCATTTCGGCTTAAACAATATATTTAAACTAGGAGCTATTGATTCAAGAGTTTTAGAAATAACATTACAAAAAATTAAGGTTTTAGAAACTAAAATTTAGGGACAAAATTATTTTTTAGAGACCAAATAATTTTGTTGCGAAAAGTGTCGTCATTATTATTTAGCAACAAAAATTGAACATTAGTGATAAATTATTATCCTTTGGGGAACAAATTTTGTCTCAAAAAATAAATCATTTTCAGACCAAATTATTTTATCCCTAAAAGTTTATTTATTATTGACATTTTCAAAATTGTCGCTGAAAACCTTATTTTTAACTATTTAAGATGACTTTTTAGTGACTATCCTCATGACGATGAGAATTGATCCCTAAATATCATTTGCAACAAAATTTTTACTTTTAAAAATCAAAATATTTAATTTTTAAAACTCTTATATATTGTAATATAAACTTCTCACAGTAAATATTAAGAAATTTTAAAAATATTATACAATCTTTATTATAATGTTTTCAAGTAAGATGTATAATGTACAACCTTTATTACTCGATAATTATCTTCTTCTTTTTTAAAATGAACTACCTTCCCCTCCAATCACGATGAAGTAATAAAATTTTGTAGAATAACAAACAGATCCTTAGCTTTAGACTCCACAAATAGCTCAATCCCGTGGTGATCTTCACCAAAGTGGGTCACTGTCCTTAAACCCTTCTCCTTCAACATATTTGCAAACTCCATCTGACGGTCAATCAACGGGTCATCATTACAACCCGTCACCAAGACCTGCCAACCCGCCAACTGGATCTGCTGTAGTTGACTCGACCCACTGCCCACCGTTGGATTGCAATACTCATGATCACGATCTGAACCGATGGGTAATGACAACTCCCACATAAAATCAGTCCCGGATAATGTCAAAAACGGGTCCTTAATCAACCCAAGCTCTGACCTGACCCGCTCTGACCCACCGAAAAACGGGTGGTGCAGAATCAACCCTTTAATTTTCAAGGGCCGAAGATCATCAATAACTTGGGTTGCACG